>NW_022437042.1:7053174-7113164 GCF_009761245.1 Sapajus apella
TGGGTGACAGAGGGAGACTCCGTCTCAAAAAAAAAAAAAAAAAAAAGTCTTACCTAGTAAATCCACTGCCTAACCTCCTTGAAGACAGTTTCTATTAATTTCCTTTTTCCTGTCAATGAGTCACTTCATTGTTTATTTCCATGCCTCATTATTTCTTGTTAAAAACTGGACATATTAAATATTATGTAGCAACTACGGAAATCAAATTGTTCTCCACCCTCGCCAATACCCAGAGGTTGGTTGATGTTGCCTATTGTGGATTTATTGTTGTGTGTGTGTGTGTGTGTGTGTGTGTGTGTGTGTGTGTGTGTGTGTTTAGTGACTTTTACAAACTCTTTTTATAAAGTCTGTATTCTTCATCACATGTGGTCACTTTGAATCTATGTTCTGTTAGCTTAGTGACCAACTAGCATATTGACAGTTTTTTTTTTTTTTTTTTTTTAAAGACCTGGAGCAAAAATAAATGGGAAAAGAGAGATAATACACTCCTAGTCTTTGCAGATTGGCTCTGCATTAGGACACTCCTCAAAGTTTGGCCAGACCATTCACAACTCTGCCTCAGTCTTCACTTCCTGCTTACTCAGAGCCAGAAGAGACAGCTTAGGGTTTCTGTTGGCCTCTTCTGGGCATGTGCCCAGCTCTGGGCATGTGTATGACCTTCTTCATTTCCCGGTATATATGGCAGCTTTTTAAAAAGCTCTTTTTCCCCAAGTATCTCTTTTCTAATGTCTTCCTTCTCAGGCTTTTCAGTCTCACTACCGATTGTCTCAACTGTTGTCCCTTGCTCCAGGCCACTGCAGACAATAACTGTGCCTTTAAATGCTTTTGGCAAAAGCCACCCCAGCTGTGGGAATAGTCCCAGTCAAAAGATACAAAGGTAGGCCCCTATGTTGGTCCAGGGAGCAGCTAGCCAGGTTAAAACCCACAAACACAATTCTTTGCTCGTTCTAACGTTAGCAACCTGCACTAGGAGTGTGGGCTTCTATCATCATGGTCACCACTGATCTGGGTGTGGAGGCTAGTAGGTAGGCAATTTAAAATGCCACAGCACTCTCAATCAACTCTGTAGAGCTCTGGAATACAGTAAAAACCTTACACCAACCAGGGAAACGACTGGAGAAGAATAAGGCAACAGCAAAGCTGACTGGTAGGATTTTTTCACTTTCACATGTTGTTTTTGTGGAGAGACAGAGCTCTGGAGTTCCCTACTATGTCATTTTCAGTGATGTCCTGTTGCTGACATTTATGGATTCTTGAGTCAAATGCCCTCCATTCTGCAACGATCTTAGCCTCTGTCACTCTTTCTCTCACTGCAATTCTTAACTTTTGGAGATTTTCAAATACATGTAGGTGAGCCTTCTACCACGTAGCCTCTTGGTTCTCCTGAACGCTTTCTCTTCTGAAGATCTTCTTTATCCTATCTTAACCACCTCCTCCATATCCTAAATCTTATTATCACCAATAGTGACAATCCTTCCATAATGCCAATTGTATCTGACCTCAAATGGGCCCATTGCTGCTGGACAATCATACTCCATTTCTCTCAGCCATTCACTCAACTGTAGTCATGCATCACTTAACAATGGAGATACATTCTGAGGAACACATCTTTAGAGCATACTTATACAAACCTATATGGTATATAACCTACTATACATGTAGGCTATATGGAACAATCTATTGCTCCTAGGCTATAAACCTGTACATCAAGTTACTATATTGAATACTATAGGCAATTGTAACACAATGATAAGTGTTTGTGTATCTAAACCTCTAAACATAGAAAAGGAACAGAAAAAATTACAGTATAAAAGATTTAAAATGGTACACTTGTGTAGGGCACCCACCACGAATGGAGTGTGCGGGACCAGAAGGTGCTCTGGATAAGTCAGTGAGTGAATATAAAGGCCTAAGACATTGCTGTACACTACTATATATTTTATAAACACTATATACATAGATTACATTAAATTTATTTTTTAAAATATTTCTTCAGTAAATTAAGCTTAGCTTACTGTAACTTTTTACCTCATAAACTTAATATTTTTAAGCTCTTTGACTTTCTATAATAATGCTTAGCTTAAAACACAAACACATTGCACAGCCGTACAAAATATTTTTTCTTTACATTCTTATTCTATGCTTTTTTTTTTTTTTTCCAAGATTTGTTGGCCAGGCACGGTGGCTCACACCTGTAATCCCAGCACTTCGGGAGGCCGAAGCAGGTGGATCACCTGAGGTCAGGAGTTTGAACCAGCCTGGTCAACATGGTGAAACCACATCTCTACTAAAAATAAAAAGAAAAAATTAGCCAGGGATGGTGGCAGGCACCTGTAATCCCAGCTACTCAGGAGGCTCAGGCAGGAGAATTGCTTGAATCAGGGACGCAGTGGTTGCAGTGAGCTGAGATCATGCCACTTGCACTCCAGCCTGGACAACAAGAACGAAACTCTGTCTCAAAAATAAATAAATAAATTTAAGCTTTTTAAACATTTTTGTTAAAAACTAAGACACAAACATACACATGAGCCTAGGCCTACACAGGATCAGAATCACCAATATCACTGTCTTCCATCTCCAGATCTTGTCCCACTGGAAGATGTTTAGGGGCAATATCACAAATTTGCTTGTAAGTGGGTAATGCACCATGTACGTTCCTTTCAATTAATAAAAACCTTGGTCAGTGTTGGGGTCCATGTTTTCAAACTTTTTTGGTTTTGTTTATTTTTGAGATGGAGTCTTGCTCTGTCACCCAGGCTGGAGTACAGTGGCACTATCTCTGGTCACTGCAATCTCCACCTCACCTCTTGGATTCAAGTGATTCTCCTGCCTCAGCCACCCTGGTAGCCAGGATTACAGGCGCGCACCACCATGTCCAGCTAATTTTTCCATTTTTGGTAGAGACGGGGTTTCACCATGTTGGCCAGGTTGGTCTCAAACTCCTGACCTCAAGTGATCCACCCGTCTCGGCCTCCCAAAGTGCTGGTATAACAGGCCCAGCCCATGTTTTCAAACTTGTTAAGGAGCTTGCTGAAGTCTGCAAAAACTTCCACTAAACCCTTTCCTGTGAATTTTCTTGGGGGTTCTTCTCCTGTAGATTCCTTTTCTTGGGCCTCTTCTTCAGCTATGTGTTTCTATTTCGTTATAATCTTATGCAACCGCTGTCATATATGTGGTCCATTTTTAAGCGAAACATCATTGTGCAGCACTAACTGTACTTCCCTACCTCTCTCCTAACCTCCAATACCTCCTCTCTCATCCTCTAAGCTGATGTCCTTGCTTTCTACTTCAGTAAGAAAATTAGATCAATTGGACTTCTACAAACTCCCAATCACACCTACCCAACTATACCTACATGTACTTCCTTTATACCTGTTATGATAAACTCTCTATCCTCCTATAAAGTTAATCCACTCACTTAAGCACTAAACTCCATTTTCTCTATCCTCACGAACACTGCTCCAAATAATTCTCACTTCTATCCCCTGTATCACCGATTCTCCCCTTTCCACTCAGTCATACCCCTCAGCAAACAAATGCGTTCTCTTTCCCATCTGAAAAAATCTCTCAAGCCCACTTCCCTTGCCATCTACCACTCTGTTTGGTCTGCATCCCTTTGTAGCAACTGCTTAAGTTGTCAATTGTCACCGTCTCCAATTCTACTCTTCCCATTCTCTCTTAATATCACCCAATTCCACCAAAACTGCTAGTTTTGACCTCCCTGATGATAAACCCAATGGTCAATTTTCAGTCCTTAAATGGCCTATCAGAGGCATTTGACAGAGTTAATCATTCTTTCCTCCAGTTAGCTTCCAAAATGACACATTCTCTGTTTTCCTCCTACTTTACCTCTTGCTCCTCATCTAACTTATTTGCTGGTTCCTTGTCTTCTCCTAGACCCTTAATACTGGAGTGCCCCAGGGCTTAATCCTTAGTTCTCTTGCCTCTATATACAACCCTTAGTGATTTCATCCAATGTCATATCTTTAAATAGCATCTACATGCTTTTGATGCCCACATTTCTATTTCTGGCCTACTGTATTCTCTTGAACACCAGGACCATATATCCAATTATTTACTCAGATCTATATGTCAATTATCTACACTTGTATGTCTCAGAGGCATCTCAAACTTAACATGCCCAAACTGAATTCCTAATTCTCACTCCTAACACTCCAAACCCAATCCACCTGAAATTTTCCCTAAGTTGGTGACAACACTATCTTTTTTAACTGCTCAGTCCAAGAAACTTCAGAATAGTCCTTAACTCTACTTTCTCACATTCTGTATCCAATCCATCAGCAAACACTACTGGTTTATCTTCAAATACATTCAGAATCTCATCAGCATTCACTGCTGCCATACACTATCAGACTGATCCATTGAAAACCTAAATCATCACACACACACACACACACACATTCTCTCTCACACACACACACACACACACATACACACGCAACACAAACACACACACTCTTGTCACCATTGGGGGTTGCTATTGAAGAAACTCCTTACTCTGATAGCTGGCAATCAGTAGGAAAATATTAATCATTTGTCCTACCTTTCCAGTAGGAACTGTATTTCAAGGAGAGCAAACAGCCTAAGTTAGTAAGGGACAATTCTTCTTTATTAGAAGAATGACAAATAATAAATATATAGAGCATGATAAAATTAGTAAATCATGGGCGGGGCACGGTGGCTCAAGCCTGTAATCCCAGCACTTTGGGAGGCCGAGGCAGGTGGATCACGAGGTCAAGAGATCGAGACCATCCTGGTCAACACGGTGAAACCCCGTCTCTACTAAAAATAAAAAAAATTAGCTGGGCATGGTGACGCGTGCCTGTAATCCCAGGTACTCAGGAGGCTGAGGCAGAATTGCCTGAACCCAGGAGGCGGAGGCTGCGGTGAGCCGAGATCGCGACATTGCACTCCAGCCTGGGTAACAAGAGCGAAACTCCGTCCCAAAAAAAAAAAAAAAAAATTAGTAAATCACCAATTTGGAACCCCTAAGAGGAAAACTATCTCAAGCAAAGGTCATCCATGGATTCTAAACCATTTAATGTAAAGTTGGTGAGAAACTGAGTATTCGCAGGCTGCCAAAGCATCAAGCTGCAGATAATCTGTTACTGAAGGGAAAGGCAGTGGGTGGGTAGGGGGATGCCATTGTATAACTGAAGGATCAGACTGTCACCAACTTACTGAACCATTTAAAGACAGTCAAACATTAGGCGTTATTAATATCACAATCTATGAAGTATTTTGCCATTAATATTTTACCTGAACATAATCAAGCCTTTAGATCTAACTCCAAGTATATAACAAATACAGGAAATAAAAAACAAATAATATGAAAAAGCAATTATATAAATCCAAAAGATAGGGTCTTCTAGGGAATGGTCTCATCAATAAGTCAATGACATTAAAATATGGAGAGGGTGGGAAACTATTCTAAATTAAAAGAGACGAAGAATCTTGGCAATTAAATACAACATGTGGTCCTTGGTTAGACCATCATTTGAACAGACCAGCCGTAAAACGCATTTTGGGGACAATCTGGAAAATATGAATACAGTCTAGGTTTATTATACGACAGTAATCTAGTTAGGTATGAAATTGATCCAGGCAGATCACCTGAGATCAGGAGTTCGAGACCAGCCTGACCAAGATGGAGAAACCCCATCTCTACTAAAAACACAAAATTAGCCAGGCATGGTGGTGTATGCCTGTAATCCCAGCTACTTGGGAGGCTGAGGCAGGACAATTGCTTGAACCCAGGAGGCAGAGGTTGCAGTGAGCCGAGATCAAACCATTGCACTCCAGCCTAGACAACAAGAGCAAAATTCTGTCTCAAAAAAAAAAAAAGGAAAATGTCCTTCCTTTCACAAACTGTGAACTATAGTATTTAGGAAGAAGCTTTCATGATTATTTGTAACCTAAATCAATATTTTTAATATGGCAATATGTTAATAAACAATTCTAGGTGATGGGGTTGTAAGAATTCGTTATACTACTCACTCTTTTCTACATTTGAAAATGTTCATAATAAAATGAATAAGAGAGAAACAAAATGTAAAGCTAAATTAGATCACATCACTCTACCCTATTCAAAAGCCTCCACTGGCTTCACTCAGCATCAAAATCAAAGACTTTGCACTGGCTCTGTGATCTCATCCCCGGCATCTCTAACCTCATTTTCTAGTGCTCTGTTCAATCACTCTGATCCATCCACACTGACCTCCTTACTGTTCTTCAACACATAAGGTATGCTCACACCTTAGGGCCACTGCATTGACTGTTTCCTTGGCCTAGAGGCTCTTCCTCAGACATCTACACAGTTTACATCCTCATATCCTTCATGTCTTTGCTTAAATCTCACCTTTTCAATGAGTATACACTATTCTAGTTAAAATTGCAACCTACCACTCCTGATCTTATCTTGCTCTATATTTTTCCCCATCTCATTGATCATTTTCTAGCATAATATATAATTTACTCAGAATCTAAACATCAAAAAAGAATTTATTTACAGATGTAGCCTTTGCACCTAGTACAGTACCTTGCACAAATATAGATGCTCAATCTATATTTCTTAAATTAATGAATTTGGAGTATGGATAACAGGGCTGATCCATGGTACTACAATTACTACTATATAGTATTGTGTTTTGAATCCAGAAATCAAATGGCAATATGGTTGAGAGCTATCACCTCCTCCTCCTTTCCTGTAACAAGAACTCCAGACAAGTTTGTCTTCTGGTACCTTCACACTTTCTTGTAGTCCCTTCCTGTCCTTTGTGCTGTCTCTCATGCTGTCCCCAAATTCTCTATTGTACAAGTTGAGTATCCCTTATCTAAAATGCCTGGGACTAGAAGTATTTTAGATTTTGGATTTTTTTAAGATTTTGGAATATTTGCATACCGGTTGACCATCCCAAATCTGAAAACCCAAAATCCAAAAAGCTCCAATCATCTCCTTTGAACATCATTCAGTGCCGAAAATGTTTTGGATTTTGGAGGTTTTTTGGATTTGTGATGTTCAACCTGTGACTGTCGTTCATACCATAATATAATACTAGCATTCAGGTGAAAAAAGAAGTCTGTTAATCCAAATAAGATCCAGCTGGTCAAAAAGTTGGGGAAAGGAGATGTGAACATTTTCAGGTAGTGATGAGGAAGGGGGATGGTGGAATTAGGCCAGGGACTAATACACAGACTGACCATACATGCCTGGGAGCCAACTCCCAAGGTTACATCACCTAAGCAGTTCCTGATTTTCATAGCTTTCCTTACTTTACCTTTAAGGCCACAATTTTTCAAAAATATTTGACATTTCTTCCCCTACCCTCAGTGACTTTAAGACTGCTGATTCCCACAATGACAAGACAGTTCTGACAATATGAACAAAGGGATGGTATTACACAGAGCATTATGAGGGTTAGTCATTCCAAGAACAAGTTATTTCTAAATTAAGTATTTCTTGACTATCTCTTATATAAGAAAAATGGTCGCTGTCTACAAAAATAATGGATTATTCAAATACTATCAACCCCCAGGTATATTTTAATTCTCAAAAAAGTTACATTATTTATAAGGAATGTTTTCATACAAAAAGATTTTTAATTCCAAAACTCACATTCAACTAACTGGATGTTACACAGCAGGTCATCATTATTCACTGTCATATGCTCTCAAACCTACAGTCTCCAAAGCCCTAATTTATATTTTAATTAATCATGCACAAGTTAAATTTCAGCCAACCTGTCACTTAAGCAGTTGGCTTCATGTACTCAAACCCAAAGGAATCATGGTGGCTCTTAAAATCTGATGAAATGCTTGAATCTCTCTTTTTCCAATATGAAGAGTGGACTTTCTGGGTGCAGGTAAGAAAAGAAAAAGCTGCCATTGCTTTTTTTTTTTTTTTTTTTTTTTTTTTTGAGACAGCGTTCCACTTTTGTTGCCCGGGCTGGAGTACAGTGGCACGCTATCAGCTCACTGTGACCTCCGCCTCCAGGGTTCAAGTGATTCTCCTTCCTCAGCCTCCCGAGTAGCTGGGATTACAGGTGTCCGCCACCATGTCGTCCAGCTAATTTTTTGTGTGTTTTTAGTAGAGATGCGGTTTCGCCATGTTGGCCAGGCTGGTCTCAAACTCCTGACCTCAGGTGATCCACCCACCTTAGCCTCCCAAAGTGCTGGGATTATAGGCATGAGCCACCGAGCCCAGCCGCCACTGCTCATTTTTAAATGAAGGTATTGTGCTCCTGCCCTAAAACCCTACCATGTGTCTTGTTTGGCCTTGAAAAGCAATATGCTTTTAAGCTCTGGTCTGCTTTCTCTTCTGCCTGCTGGAGCATCCCAGATCACAGAAAACAAAAGATGAGCAAAGGCAGTCAGTATTATATAATTTAAGAATACTAAAAGGAATTCTCTTATTATCCTGACCTCACATTCCAAGAGTACAGAAACAGACACTCCTCTACACCAAAGTAACCTCAGTGCCTAGCAAAGAGCATAATCATAAACATTCAATGAATGCTTTCTGACTGACTGACTATCCCAGGCAAGTAAACAAATTAGCAAAGCTATATCAAAAGGTAAATGGAGGCCTTGTTAAAATTCTCCATGCTATCAAGAGAATTATCTTCCTAAAACATAAATCACTCATCTACAATTAGTGAACATTTACTATAGGCTAGCCAGTAAACTAATCCATAGGAATTAGTAACATAGAACCTGCCTCATATGGATTACAATCTGGAAAAGGAGATAGATACAGTTTATTCTAAGACAATCTGAGGGGTGTTAGAAGTTATGGGTCAAGTTTTATGAGAACACTGATTAAGAAGTGACTACTTCTGCATGGGTAAAGAGTCAGCTAAGGCTTTACAGAGCAAGTAGCATTTGCTCTTAAAGAATAAATAGGAGTTCACAAGATGAAAAAAGGAGAAGTGAGAAGGTTGGGTAAGAATAGTTTTTTAGTTATAAGGAACAAAGATTCATAGCAATATCAACACCTAAGTTCAGGAAATGGCTAGTCACTTAATATGACTAGAATATAAGAAAGAATAACTATGAAGATAAGGCCAGAAAGAACAGTGCCATATTGTGAAGAGCTGTCTCTGCCACATTTAGAAGTTTGAATTTCATCCTACAAGTAAAGGTTTGTGACCAGTGAAGTGCCTCAGTTAGGTCTCTTTTAGAAAGCAACAGTAACAATAATATGAAAGATGGACTGAAGCAGAAATAATCAGAGACATAGATTAGCTTGACAGATATTTCACTGGTTCAAGCGAATGACGTCAGATATGACTTGAATATTTATTCACGTCCATAAAAAATTCCAATAGCCATTGTTTATAAAATAAAATTCTTAATCCAAGCACAGTGGCACATGCCTGTAGTCCCAGCTACTTGGGAAGCTGAGGTGGGAGGATCACTTCAGCCCAGGAGTTTGAGACTAGTCTGGGTAACATAGTGAGATCCCATCTCAAAATAAAAAATAAATAAATAAAAATAAGATTCTAACTCTCAACACGGATTCAAAGCCTGTGACAATCTAAAGTACACATACCTTCCCAACGTCATTTCCTGTCCCTTCTTTTCCCATCTTACAACCCAGCCACATTATACTATGAACCATTTCTTCTTTTATATATATTCACACTGCCACATCTTTATGTTACTTATGCAGAATTTGTATGTTACTTATGCAGAGAAAACCTTAATGAACTCCTACTCATCCTTCAAGGACCACTTTTAAAAAAAGGATGTATCTACAAAATCTTCCCTGAGTCCACCTCTCCTAAGGCAAAACTTAATAATACCTTCCTCTAGGCTTTCACATCACATCATTCGTACTACTAATATAGTACTTATCACATTACATTTTTAGCTATCCATTTATCTATCTCTTCTGCTAGAATGTCTGAGATGAGACCAATCATTTACAAATGAAATTATACAAACAAGATTAAGAAATTAATCTCAAATATACATATATACACATTTTTCTTTACCTGGTAAAACTTGAATTTGAACCCAAGAATATGACACAGTGTTTGCGGTTCACACATACTCATGTAAGATTCTAACAAAGATATAAAGAAGTCATCGTGTTCTGGCCTGCATTCAAACACTTCTAAAATGACATCCAAAACTCTATTGGGATCCAGATTAAAGCATCCTGCAACAGATGAGACATACAAAAATTTTAAAAGGATTATACATCATTGCTAGTGAAGCCATTAATTTTCAGGGATAATTCATATAGCAAGATAAAAATATTTTTAAAAACAACTTCCTTTACAAATTTGCTTCCCCTCTCCCAAAGGGAAATAAATCCACTACACATTTTTACAGATGAGAATGTGACTTTCCCAGAATCAAAGAATGGGTTAATGACCGATCTGGGTCGGTACAGTCCAGGACCTGTGACACCAGTCAAATAAATATTCCTCTATGGCACATTTGGCCTCATCAGTTCCTGATTAGTCGGGCTAGTGAAAACAGGTCCACATTATTAATTCTTAGAAAAACATGAAAATTAAACAATGCATTTTACAAATTAAGCAACTAAAGGGTTTTTTTAAATGCTTTAGGCAGAAGTATTTGGAATGTTGATAAACAGTTAAAAGTCCAGGTTCACAAAAGTGGATCATCATTTTTTATTTTATTTTACATATACTACAGAACTATAAAATATAATTATACCGCTGATTAATATCCATGGCTTTTAGTAGCATTCTAAAGGGAAAAGTGGTATGCTATTGATACTAATAAATTAAAGAATACCAAGGGAGTTGGAGGCTCCTGGTTTATGTCAGTTTCCACATGCCTTTCATCAAGCTGAATGGGATTCTAGTATTTTAAAATATGTATATTTCATTAAACACAGTCCCTAAATGCAAGCTAACCACTTCATTGGGTCAAAAAATAAACACTGATTTCTTCTAATCCTGGAGGAAAAAAGAACTGTGATCAATTTAGGGACATATGTTAAATCTAAACACTTATACCTTATGGATGAGTTAGGGGATTTTTCCAAGAAAATTTTTATATAACCTATTCCTGTCCCAACCCTTTTGTAAGAAGATATCTCCAGGTACTTTTATTAACTCCACAGTTATTTATATTAAATGCTATAAAACTAATGTTTCTTTGTACCTTAGCAATCGCTTAGAAAACCAAATCCTCCAAATACAAGTTTTCCCTTTTTATGAGATCCAAACTTAGGAACACATTTTCTTCTGCTTCTCATACTAAGGAAAAGGAGGACTAAAGCAGTGATCATGTCTTAGTCAAAAAAAAAAAGCTACATATTTTCATAAACTCTCCAAAAAGACATTTCCCTGAAGTTCTAGGAAGAAAATTTCTAAATATTTTTACCTCCCCCATACTTCCAAAAAGTATGGCCTACGAATATAAAAGTAATTCCAAGACAGCAATTAAAATCCTTAAATGCTGCTGGTGGCAGCATTTAAAATGGTACAACCACTTTGCAAAATTGGCAGTTTCTTTAAAATTTAAACTTACACCTACCATATGACCCAGCCTAGGTATTTACCCAAGAGAAATAAATGTCTATGTCAATACAAAGATTTGTACACAATAAAGCAGGTTTATTTGTAATATATAACACTCCTCTCCTCAAATGTCCATCAACATATAAATGGATAAACAATTTGCAGTATAAGTGGAGTAAGGATAAGTACAGTGGACATACTCAGCAACAAAAAGGGAAGAACTATTGATACAGGCAACAGTATGAAAGAATCACAAAATATGCTGAATGAAATAAGCAAGACCAAAAAAAAAAAGTACACACTGTATGATTCCATCTATAGACATTCTAGAAAAAGGAAATTAATCTACAGTAACAAAAAGCAGATCAAGCTGGGCATGGCGGCTCACACCTGTAATCCCAGCACTTAGAAAGGTCGAGGCAGGTAGATCACTTGAGTCCAGGTGTTTGAAACCAGCCTGAGCAATATGGCAAAACCCCATTACTACAAAAAAAATAGCCAGGCATGGTGACACATGCCTGTAGTCGCGGATACTCAGGAGGCTGAGGCGGGAGGACTACCTGAGCCCGGGAGGCAGAGGTTGCAGTGAGCCAAGAAGAGGAAAATTGAGGGGGAGTAGGAGAAATGTGCAGTATCTTGTTTGTGGTGTTTTCACAGATGTATACGTATGTTAAAACTCAAATTGTACAGCTTAAATATGTGCATTTTATTGTATGTCAATGAAGCCTGAACAAAGATGAAAAATGCCTTCACAATGCTGTGACACTGATGATAGATTATGGAAGATCTAGCAAATTCTCCAATCATGTAACTTCTCCTACATTAAATATAAAAAAATTAAATCACTAAATAAAAATGAATTACCATTGTATCACAGAAGACAAAAGGGACACTGAATATAATTTTTGACAAACTGGCTGGCTTATAATTACCCATTAGGCTACATACACAAAACTCATAAATAAAGGATGGAATAGCAACATGTTAGATGAAAATCTTTTAAGTGTTTCATTCACATTGCTTTTAAGTTTACATTTTCAATATGTTGAAATGTGAACCACTAGCAATTATGTTTTATTTAACAGCATTACTCCATCAAGGCTATTCTATCAGTGATCTGTACTGTCAACTACCCATTTTCCTTCTAGGTGCAATTTAAGGCAATAATCTGAAACAAGAGGTATGTACTTTTATATCTAAGAGGTACCACCTTTGCATCTTTCATTAAAGAAAACCTGGTTTATGAGTTTTCTATGACATATCTCAGGTGCCGTAAGTCGAATCAATTTTATCCATAAGACAGAAAAGGTAGCTGTAACCAACTGAAAGTTTAGATAATTATTTCCATTTACTTTTCTTTATTATTATTTTTAGAGACAGGGTCTCGCTCTGTTGCCCACACTGTAGTGTAGTGGTGCATTCATAGCTCACTGCAACCTCACACTCCTGGGCTCAAGTGATCTTCCCGTCTTAGCCTCCCGATTGGCTAAGACAACAGGTGCACACCAACACGCCTAGCTAACATTTTGTAGAGATGGGGTCTCAAACTCCTGATCTCAAGTGATCCTCCTGTCTTAGCTTCCCAGAGTGCTGGGATTGCAGGCATGAGCCACCATGCCCACCTGAAAATTATTTTTAAAATCTTAGTGTTTTAATTAATAGTTAAGCTAGTTCATACACAGTGAGACTCTACTAATAATCAGTAAGTCTGAATATCCAAAATGTTTTCCTAATGGCAGCTATAGAAGAATATAAGCAGTCTTGTATGCAAACATCTTAGAAAGACTTTTGTCCAGCCCAAGCATTGATAGTCACATGATCTTTGGAGAGATCATAAACCTTGCTCCCTACCTCTACCACCAGTTACATTCATACACACACACATTTATATATATTTACACATACATACACACACACAAACACACACACCTTTATGCCTTTTGAGGAACAAACAAGAAACCATATTTAAAGAGAATGAGTGGAAAAAATAAAGAAACTGCAGATCTACAATGGCCATAGATCCCCTCCTTCATTTAAATAAGTATGAAATAATTACCCACCACGTGCCAGGTGCTTATGATTCTCTGGAAAAATAGAGAAGAGAGTAGAAAGGAGGGATAAACACAAAGAGGCAAGAGGAAATTTCAGGGGAAGTGGGAGGAACGTGCATTATCTTGTTTGTGGTGTTTTCACACAGGTATACATATGTTAAAAATCAAATTGTACACTTTAAATACGTGCATTCTATTATACGTCAATGAAGTCTGAATAAAACTGAAAAATTACAGTCATTAATAAAATGATTATGCTACCCTTGAGGAGAGTTCACACCTTTTGAATGATACATCTTTGAAGAAATGCAATAAAAAGCAACTGGAATCTCCCCAAAGATAGAAAAAAACGGCCAGTATGTTACAGCGACAGCGACTAGGGGCAAGAAATATGATCAAACTGACAATGACTCTTGTAGAAATTAGGCCAAATTGAGATGTTAACAGGAAAATAAAAGACCAAGATAATATTGCAGACCTAACTAGGAGAGATGTCCAGCCTATAAATTTCAGGCAAGAAAACAGAATTATAGCCTCAATCATCATGTTCCTGAGAGAATGGACCTTAGGAGACAAAGAAAAGCATGTTTTTAACAAAATGAAATTATCTAGCATGTAAAAAGAATTTCTTTAGAAGCAAGCTAATAAAAATCTATGTCAGACTATTTCTAAGAAACACTATTTGCAAAAAGCTGCACATCTCAAAGCAAGGACCAATGAATAACAAAATTAAAGTATGATGTAAAAAACAGTAACAAAGCCAGGTACGGTGGCTCACGCCTGTAATCCCAACAATTTCGGAGGCCAAGGCAGGTGGATGCTTGAGCTCAGGAGTTTGAGACCAGCCAGATCAAATGGCAAAACCCTGTCTCTACAAAAAAATACAAAAATTAGCTGGGCATGGTGGTATGTGCCTGTAGTACCAGCTATTTGGGAAGCCGAGTCCAGAAGGCAGATGTTGCAGTGAGCCAAGATTATACCACTGCAATCCAGCTTGCGCGACAGAGCCAGACCCTGTCTCAAAATAAAAATAAAAATAAAATAAATAAATAACAAAAAACCCCTATACTTGGAAACACCAATTGCTGTCTTCTTTTTCGTACTATGAAGGGAAAACTTCTAACATATAGCCAAGAAACTTCAATAATGTAAAAATTTAGATAAAGAAGGCAGCCAGCTTCCCGTTCAAAGGGATAGGAAAAGCTGGCACAATAAGAAGTGTCTAGGCTGAACGGACCCTATATTCAGATTGAACCAAAGATAAAATACTAAGTACACTCAAAATCATGTAGTCAAAGGGGTAAAATGTACCATAATCTATCCGAAAATAATCATTTGGCTTGAGGATTTATTTTGTTTTTAATGTTCCTCTGGTCACTTGAGAGACTGAAGAGGTAAAGACTCTCACTCTACCCTTCCCTAGGCAAATCTATACCCTTTAACACCAGGTAACAAATGAAGGTCTTGAGGTTTGATGAAGCAAGCTCTGGTTCTGCAAGAGAAGGTAAATGGGTTAGAGCCTAGGACTTAAAAATCCTGGACCACTAAAACCAAAAATCAGGAAGAACTATTTTCACTCTCTAAAGCTAGGCTCAAATAACCTACCTCCATGATTAGTTTTTAGGCAGACCTTTTGAGTTAGACCAAGAATAGGCAAACTATGCCTTGTGTGTTAAATCCATTCAGCTGTCTGTTTTTGTAAGTAACATTTTATTGGCACATAGTCAGATTTACTTATGTACTATCAATAGCTGTTTTTACACTACAATGGCAAAATTGAGTAGTTAACAACAGAAACCATATGGTCCACAAAGCCAAAAAATATTTACTATCTCACCCTTTACAGAAAACACTTGCTGACCACTGATTTAGAAGAAAGGAAAGAACACTTAGCAATAATTTGTTTTTACTATACATATTTAAAGTGTACAGCATCATACTTTGATTTTTTTTGAAGGACATCCAAAGGAGTAGAGTTCTTACACTTTAGTTCAGCAAATAAAGGAGTCCACCTGTGACATTCTTTCCTCTAATTTCTAAAAGATTTTTTTTTTTTTTTTTTGCCATCTTCAAGCACTTGTTTGGTGTCTACGACTTGGCAGCTCAATAATCTACTATTCACTACTCATTCCTGTTTAATAAGTTGTTCACATTGTCAAATAACAATCACCATGCAGATGCATAATGGTTCTGCTTCCTTGCTTGCACGGGTAGTAAACAGCCCCAGGCTACCTGACAGGACATAAAAATGTTGATGTGCCAGAATCTTTTGGGAGCAAATAACTGCTTCTTCTTTTTTTTGGACAGTGTCTCACTCTGTCACCCAGGCTGGAGTGCAGTGGCGTGATCTCAGTTCACTACAACCTCCATTTCCTGGGTTCCAGTGATTCTCCTGCCCACGCCTTCGGAGTAGCTGGGATTACAGGCACGTGCCACTGCGCCCAAATGATTTTTGTGGTTTCAGCAGAGACGGGGTTTCACCATGTTGGCCTGGCTGGTCTCGAACTACTGACCTCAGGTGATCTGCCCGCCTCAGCCACCCAAAGTGTTGAGATTGCAGGCTTGAGCCACTGCATCCAGCCAAAAAACTGCCTTTTAACTAAAGGATGATAAGTAAGGATTTATCCCAGTCAGACCAAGTACCCTGAATGTACATGCACCAAACTAGGTACCGTCCAAACTAGGTATCAGTTTCTAACACAGATTGGTGAAGGAGGTATTACCTGTCTAGACTGTTCCTAAACAGAAAACAATGGGAATAAATACAGAGAAACCCATCCAAAGAGGCCAAGAAAAACAGGACGCTGGTCAGTAAGCTGTTCTGGACAGATGAGACAAGGTCTGGATGAAGTCTGCACTAAGAGGGAATCCAATAAATGCTAAGAACACTGAAAGAATTGAATTGGAACTGAAGTTTCAACCTCTATTTTCACATCAATGAAAAAATTTTCATTCAGGCTGGGTGCAGGGGCTCATGCCTGTAATCCCAGCACTTTAGGAGGCTGAGGCAGGCAGATGACTTGAGGCCAGGACTTCGAGACCAGCCCAGCCAACTTAGTGAAACCCCATCTCTACTAAAAATAGAAAAAAAAATTAGCTGGACATGGTGGCGCATGCCTGTGTTTAATTCCAGCTACTCAGGAGGCTGAGGCACGAGAATCATTTGAACTTGGGAGGCAGAGGTTGTGGAGAGCCAAGATCACGCCACTGCACTCCAGGCTGGGCGACGAAGCAAGACTCCGTCTCAAGAAAAAAAAAAGTTAATTTCTCAGACAATTGGGGAGGAGGAAATCATCTAGCCAGAGATAAATAAACATTGAGACAGAGAGATGAACTTTCTAAAATTCTCCATGTCAGGAAAAAAACGGTAAGAGTCAGTATAGACTATATAAGAATAAATATTCATTCCTTTTAACCCAGTATTTATTCATCACCCACATACCAAGTATTAAGGATGAGGTACTAAACAAAACCCCAGTCCTCACAGAGCTTAGATGCAGGGGGAGCGGGAGGAGGTATACAGTATATTATATGGTGATACATGCAAAACAAAGAAAAATAATCAGGGAATAGCAAGGAATTTTGACAGGGGTGGGCAGGGAAGTCTTCACTAAGGTGACATTTGAGTGCTACTTGGTGGGTTAGAAAATAGGTTTAGCTCAATAAATCAAATTGTTTATACTCATCGACTGTCCATACACCTCATGAACTTGCAGTTGTTTGTTACATTGTTCATCAGAAACAGGATCGCAGCCTGTTCTCCCAAGAGCAAAGTTCAAGAAAACTAAGTAGTGTACATTGTCTAGTAAGATAAAAGCACACCTTCAAGAAAATCCCTCTTTGAAATATTCCCCAAATAACAAAGGAATAAAAAGGTATAAACTCACAAGAAACAGAGGAAGAAACAGATGTCAACAAAAAAAGGATCTAAAGTAAAAAAAGAAAAAAAAGAAAAGACTGAGGAGCTTACATTGCACAGAATTTTTATGTGGGGAATACTATCTTAAGTACATGATAGGGTACAAGGAAAAGCAAACTTATAGCAAAGCAGTACTGACAAGCTTCTCAAGCTAGATCAAAAAACACTTCAGGAAAGTGTGGCGCCTACCCTAGAAAGAACAGAAAGGGGCAGGGCACAGTGGCTCATGCCTGCAATCCCAGTACTCTGGGAGGCCAAGGTGGACGGATCACCTGAGGTCAGGAGTTCAAAACCAACCTGGCCAACATGGTGAAACCCTGTCTCTACTAAAAATACAAAAATTAGCAGTGCGTGATGGCAGGCTCCTCTAGTCCCAGCTACTCAGGAGGATGAAGCAGGAGAACTGCTTGAACCCAGGAGGCAGAGGTTGCAGTGAGCTGAGATCGCACCACCGCACTCCAACCTGGCGACAAAGTGAGACTCCATCAGAAAGAAAGAAAAGAAGGAAAAGAAAGAAAGCAAAGAAAGAACGAATGAACGAACGAACGAACGGAAAGGGACCCCCGCAGGACGGTTTTTAAAAACGGGTTACTGCCACACAGGTAAGCAAGAGTCCCACAGCCCTAAGGGGCCACCCATCTTGATGTTAAATTGACAACTGGAAGAAACAGCAAAGAAACTAAGATCAGCTGCTGGAACTAGATATACTTCAAAGAAAAGGGTAAATTTAAACTAGAAGCTATTCTTTGGTCAGGCACAGTGGTTCACACCTTTAATCCCAGTACTTTAGGAGGCCGAGGTGGGAGAATCACTTGAGCTCATGAGTTCAAGACTAGCCTAGGCATAATGAGACACCATCTCTTAAAAAAAATTAAAATTAAAAAAATAAACTAAAAGGTACTTACTTGTTGGTAAGAACAAGGGTGATTATAGTAAATATAGTTTTATTTGGATTCCTACACAAAGCACTAGAGGAAGGAAATAACGCCTTCTCCCTCTTTCTTAGTCATATATAAACTCTAAAAAACAGAAGAACCAAGAAGCTGAGGATAAGCACCCCTAAGATATAACAAGTGAGACACAAAATATGACTCCTCTGGCAGGTGGTGCAAAATCTTCCCTAAGACAGCACAACACCTAGCAAATAACAGAAAAGACTCTTTCCACCTTAGGAAAATCTGGATTACCGTATTTTTCTAGTACTCATTCATCTTTTCTATAGAAGTCAACTACTTCCTCCAAACACTCAATGCAAATAAAAAGAAAAAAGTAATGCTACACAAATTCTACTTAAAGGGTAGAGAGAATAAAACTTTCCTATCTGTTACACTTTTGCAATCGCTGTTGCACTGACTTTAAAAGGCTATTAGAAAGATAAAATAAACTATGTATCAAAGTCCCTTGTAAAGTTATTTTGAAAATCAAGTTCAAAATTACACATCTGTAGGTTTCAAAAGTTCACTGAAGATTTACTGTATTAAAGTTTTCATGTTTGCTTTTCGGTCCTCCATAAAAGGATAGAGAAATACTTAAAAATTAAAAATAGAAATACTAGAGAAACATAGGACATTTTGTATCAGAACAGTCCATCCTGTTCTTTGTTATCCATTCTCTTTTGAAAGCATTGGTTTATCACTCAGGACCCCCTCCAAAAAAAAAAGAAAGATTAGACAGAGCAGGACCTAATATTAACACACAAGTAACAGTGACAAAAAGATTTCTCACAAATGTCATGCTAAATTTTATAATTACTGATAAAACATTAAAAGTAAAATCTAAACACCTCTCCCATTCCTTAACTGGAAAAAAAAAAAGTATATGGAATGCACTCATTTTGTGTTTATGGATATTCTCCAACAGTTAAAACAACTTGTTATCTTAACAACACATACTATACAAATGTATATCTTACCTATTAAAGATTTGATATTTTCTAAGATTAAATCACTAGTAATGCTTCCAGATAAATCTTGCCCCAATTCAGCAATCAGCTTGGCATAACCTTCATTCTCTTCTCTTAACAAATTGAATTTCTGCTGCTTATAACTGAAATCAGATAAAATATCATTAAGGGGATAAAATTAATTTCAATTAACAAGCTTGCACAGAGTACTGTATTCTCATCAAATTTTCTTATCTCCAACCTACAAAAATCATAAGAATACTTTCTGTAAGTTTACCTCTTTGTGTACCTTCTAGAGTAAAAAATAACAGTGGTTCATATGAGAACTCCAATGTTAATCACGTGGGGAAAACCAGTAACATAAGAAAAGAATATTGTTAATCTTAGGGAATGATAACATATCACTATTTCCATCTCTGACTAAGAATATACCCCAAGTACAGCCAGTCATAAATTATTTTATTGCTAATGATGAAAGCATGAGTATTATTTTAGCTTTGAATATGGACAAAAGTAGCATTGGTTTTACACAGGTAAAGGTCACTGATCACTCAAAAATATTAGGCTACTTTTAGAAGGCTTAAAACACAAGATATATGCTAATCACAAACAAAAAAATAATCTTCAAAGAAGCTACTAACATTCAAAATATGAACAAAAAAACATACTCAGCTACTTGATCTGCAACATAAGATACATTTACTTACAAGAGTTTTGTCTTGATTTTAACTGACTTTTGATTGAATTGCTGTGATTGTTTGATAAGCCCTAATGATTCCAGTGTTTCTGGATCCAGGCGTTCCTTCAGGACTGTGTCTGAAACTAAATACTGGATTAAAAAACATTAAGGGTCATTTATTCCTTAGCATTGCATCCACAACCTTAAATATATTCAAACTAAAGCTTCCTAAACAAGAATACAAAAATCACATTCTCTATATAACAACCTACAATTTATAAAAAGGCTTGGAAGTTTAATTTAATAAACATTTTGACTCTAAATATTGAAATATTTAATAAACAGCTTTCCAAAAATTCACTACAAAATTATATCCATGTTGTATACTACCTATAAATGACAAAAACTATAGATGAAATTTTCAGTAAGATTACATTTGGCTTAACTGGATTTTCACCTAATACAGCACTTTATAGCCTCCTACTTTAATGCTAATATAGCAAAGACAAGCACTTTCTTCCAGGTCTCAGCCATGGCAGCTCTCCCTGGTTCTAAATTTATGAACACAAAATGGTTTACTAGACAACTAGAATTTATCATTTTTAAACTACCTCTGCTCTTTTTAACAGTTCATGAGGGGAAAAATCCATTTAAAAGCTGTCTACAATCATTTCTACTTACTTTATAAATGCTAACCTTTTTCTTAGGAACTTAACTAGGTCAAGAAAATCACCAGTTTTGAATGTATAGTTTAAGTTATATGGATATGGTTACATGCTAATTTCATAGAAACAGCATGCCTAATTTCACAAAACATTCCATTTCAAAACCCAAATTTCACCTTATAATGAGAAAAGCCAAATGAATGTCAATATCCTCCACCATTAACATGATTAACTTCTATTATAACAGTTAAATGCAGATTTTTAAAAGAGAAAAATATTTTTTAAAACTTACCAAACATGCTAATACCAACTGTGTAAAATAGTCTCTCTTGCTTTTTTCTTCTAAACAATTTGTTTCAATATCTATAATGATAAAGAAGACAAAAGTTTGACGTTTCTAGACTCCCCTGCACTAAAGTAAGATATTTACTTTCCTTAAAACTAATTTTAAAATATCTCAATCTAAATTTGGAAAAATTCAAAACTATGGTAACACGAGATGTCCTTCATGTGCATATGAATGCTTTAATTTCTCCTAAAACTAGAGATTGACCCTGTGACCTATGATATAGCCAAAAACGGTCTATCAATTACACTGGAGCTACCTGTTATGGCACTGGAAGCAACAAAGATTCAAAAAAATATTGTTCGCAAAAAATGAAACATTCAAACAAAGTTTAAATGACCACTTGTCGGAGATGCTTAAAAAAAAAAAAAAAAAAAGATTCTTTTAGGTGGAAAGTTAAACAGGGTTACAGCAAAGATTTCTTCTAACTCTAAAGATCCTAATATTCAAGATCAAACCCATGACTTTCGCCACCCTGGTCCAATTACTATGTTCTAACCAGGCTACCTGGCCACCAACCTCATGAAAAGACAGTATTTAAAAATATTTTTGGCCAAGTGCGGTGGCTCATGCCTGTAATCCCAGCACTTTGGGAAGCCGAGGCAGATGGATCACCTGAGGTCAAGGCTAGCCTGCACAAGATGGTGAAACCCCTTCTCTACTAAAAATTCTAAAATCAGCTGGGCATGGTGGTGCACATCTATAATTGCAGGTACTAGGGAGGCTGAGGCCGGAAAATCACATGAACTAGGGAGGCGGAGGTTGCAGTGAGCCAAGATCACACCACTGCACTACAGCCTGGGTGACAGAGTAAGACTCTGTCTCCAAAAAACAATTTAACATCTTATCTTGAATTATAATTCTAGTCAGTAAATAAAAATTATTCAAAATTGTATATTCCTACTGAAATATTTAAAAACTGAGACCGTGAGTTTCAGTAAATTATTCAGAAAATTTGTCAAAAAATTTTCTTAAGTATGGAAGAAAGAAAACAATTAGTGTCAAATGCCAAGCACCAAAAATTTCAACCAGTATTGGCAGGATTACAAACAAAGCTGATCTCAGGATTACTGCTTTAACTGACTACATACTATTAACCTAATTTTAAAGTCAAATCATAATTTAGAATGTGCTATAAAGAGAAGCACTGGTTTTAGTGAAATAATAAAAATTGTCCTCTACATGTTCTACTGCCAACACTGAGAATCCAAAGAGAAGGGGATTTTTCATCAAACATATCCACATTTTCCTGGCCCTTCACTTTCCCTTCTTGGACAGTTGCCATTTCCACATATCCTGGCCACTGTAGCTATATACACAGTCAGTTCAAGTTTATTAACGAAATTTTAGGGTGTAATTTATGCAACGTAAATTACCGCACAATCTCAATTTCTCATTAAGACTTTTAATTAATGTGTATCTCACCAATCCTTTTCAGGGATCCCCAATTGTTGCCTTGTTATCTGGTTTTCTGGTCCCTCCTCAGTCTAGAACTTTTAAGGATGCTGATTTTTAAGGGACTGGGGCCAAACTGGGTTCATCCTTTTACCCAACTTCTATCTATACTCCAGGGCGCTAAAGTCCTTAAGATCCACCCCTCAAGGTCTCTAAGATCAGGGCACCGGATGGCAGATTCATCCTCTTCAAGTCAAGTCTCTCTCCACTCAGCCACCTAATCTGATTAAGACACTTATCCTCTGAGGGTTTGTGAATCTGGAATGAATTATTTTAGCTCATTAATCTTTTTTTTTATTTTTTTTTTATAGAGATGGGGTTTCACCATGTTGGCCAGGATGGTCTTGGTCTCCTGACCTCGTGATCCACCCACCTCGGCCTCCCAAAGTGCTGGGATTATGACGTGAGCCACCTCGCCCGGCCTACCTCATTAATCTTAATTCTTAGAATTGGATAAATTACTTAAATGTCTAACCATTCTCTTGGGTTCTGACCATGTTAAGAAATGCTTAATTAGGTCTCAGTAAATTTCTCAGATGAGCTATCTCAACAATCAGTACAGGATTCTATTATGCCAAATGTACTTTCCCTGATTTCTTCATTCTTTTGGCTCAAACTCGTAACACCATTCTAATAAACTCATTTATTCTCTCTGACTCCTCTACCTCAAATAAATTCTCTTTAAGTTTCCCTATGATTTTAATAAAAAGCCCTCAGCTATTTCCAGCTCTAGTTCCCAGTATCACCAATTACCTACCCCAGCCTAGAGGTCCCTCAGCATAGCAGCATATCAACTTACAACAGACTCACCCTTTCTATAGCTCTGAGGCCCCCTCACCTTCATATGATTAGTCTGTTAAAGAAAGTTGCTATCTGCTGGGCTCGGCAGCTCATGCCTATAATCCCAGCACTTTGGGAGGCCAAGGCAGGCAGGTTACCTGAGGTCAGGAATGCCACACTAGCCTGGCCAAAACGGCGAAACACCATCTCTATTAAACATAAAAAATTAGCTGGGCGGCCGGGCGCGGCAGCTCAAGCCTGTAATCCCAGCACTTTGGGAGGCCGAGGCGGGTGGATCACAAGGTCAAGAGATCAAGACCATCCTGGTCAACATGGTGAAACCCCGTCTCTACTAAAACTACAAAAAATTAGCTGGGCATGGTGGCGCGTGCCTGTAGTCCCAGCTACTCAGGAGGCTGAGGCAGGAGAATTGCCTGAACCCAGGAGGCGGAGGTTGCGGTGAGCCGAGATCGCGCCATTGCACTTCAGCCTGGGTAACAAGAGCGAAACTCCGTCTCAAAAAAAAAAAATTAGCTGGGCATGGTGGCACATGCCTGTAATCCCAGCTACTTGGGAGGCTGAGGCAGGAGAATCACTTGAACCTGGGAGGCAGAGGTTGCAGTGAGCCGAGATTACATCATTTCACTCCAGCCTGGGCAAGCAGAGTGAAACTCCGTCTCAGAAAAAAAAAAAAAAAAAAATGCTATCTTAACCTCCAAAGTGCAGCACTAATTTCTCTTATAACTGTTAACATTTAAAAAGACAACATGATGCAATAAAAATATCACAGGCTGTGGAGCCAAAGGGACCCAGGTTCAAATTCTGTCTTACTGGCCTGCTTGGCCTTAAAAAATCACCGCTTCGCTGAACCTCATTTTTCTGATCTGAACACCTACCACCTTTACAGTTGTTGATGTAAGGATTAAAATAAAAACTAAATGCTTAACACAATGCCTAGAACACGGAAGGTACTCTAAAAGCAGAACATACATTGTTATTATTATCATTATTATTGTCATCACCAGCTTCATTATTAGAGGCAGCTCATATTCTTATTCCTATTCCCCAGTCTGGATCTGGGGTCAAACTTGAATCACCTTTTCTCTGCCAAGGGTGAGGGTGGGTGAGTGAGGGGGCAGGTGAGGGAAATCCTCTTTCCAAGTTTGCTGTCATAATCTTGCTTGTAAAAATGGACTGGATAGGCTGGGCGCAGTGGCTCACACCTGTAATCCCAGCACTTTAGGAGGCCAAGGTGGGCAGATCACTTGAGGTCTGGAGTTCCAGACCAGCCTGGCCAACATGGTGAAACCCCATCTCTACTAAAAACACAAAAAATTAGCCAGGCATGGTGGTACATGCCTATAATCCCAGCTACTTGGGAGGCTGAGACAGGAGAATCACCTGAACCCGGGAAGCAGAGGTTGCAGTGAGCCAAGATTGCACCACTGCACTCAGCCTGGGCAACAGAGCAAGGACTCCATCTCAAAAAAAAAAAAAAAAAAAAAAAGGGTAAGAAAAATTTCCCAAGAGCAACCAAGCATCATCTTCATGAATCAGGTTACTAGTAAAAGGCAATGAATTAACAATAATTCATACTGCTAAATAACTATGAAGGGAAAATACAACCTAATAAGTCAATAAAGAAATTACTAGCACCAATAAGCTGATAATTAATGATTACCCAAAGAAAGATATACTCCTGACACTAACAAGGAACAATAGCTTCCACAAAATGTTACCTACAAATCAGTCTTACAGCCTTATAAATTTATAGTAAAAAAATTTTTCAATTGAAATGTTTCATGTTATATTTATTTGCCAAAAAAAAAAAGGTATTATCTTTAGCGCCTGAATAAAAATTTTAGGTTAAAAGGTTTTTTGGTTGCCTTAAATCAATCAATCCAACAGATAGCATATACTTTATCATCCAACCAAGATAGTTCTGAAAGTAAAAGAGGGTACTATTAATAATCAGTCCGTGAAAACAAAACAAAACTGGGGCATGTGGTCAATCTCATCAATGGTCTTCTCTTTTCATTTATCACTCCCAGTCCACATACATTTTGGCCTCCTCCCAACATTACTGGGAACTTATGAAATTGGAAACTTCCTGAAGGATCAAGCACCAGCATTTATATTTGTCAAGACCAAATTCTAAATTTTCAGTAAGACATTTAAGTAATTTATCTAATTCTAAGAATTAAGATTAATGAGCTAAAACAATTCATTCCAGGTTCACAAACCCTCAAAGGATGTCTTATTTTAAAGGGAATACTGGCCGGGTGCAGTGGCTCACACCTGTAATCCCAGCATTTTGGAAGGCCGAGGTGGGAGGATCACTTGATGCCAGGCATTCAAGACCAACCTGAGCAACATAGCAAGACCCTGCCTCTTAAAAACTATCTAAATAAATAAAATGAATATGATAATGTCTGGTTATGTCTTCTATTCAACTCAAAGGTACAGAAAGCACAAGACTGGACCTAGTGCAGTGGCTCATGTCTAAAATCCCAGCACTTTAGAAGCCTGAGCTGGGCAGATTGGGCCCAGGATCCTGCTCCAGACAAGCCTGGGCAACATAGTGAAACCCAATCTCTACCAAAAAAAAAAAAAAAAATCAGCAGGATGTGGTGGATGAAGTAGTAGGATCACTTAAGCCCAGGAAGTCAAGGCTGCAGTGAGCCAAGATCACACCACTGCAGTCCAGCCTGGTCAAAAGAACAAGACCGTATCTCAAAAAAGAGAAGAACATAAAAGAAAGCACAGGACTGACTGATGGGGAAAACTGTGCTCAGTTATTTTCATCTAGATCTAAAATTAGAGAAAAAAATTATAATAAACATTATTTTTAAAATCCATGCCATGGGACACTACATTTCTAAGTCAAAGAAATATTCCTTTTTAATCTTACATGAATCCTTATTTATTCTGGAAAAATAAAGAAGTTGCTATTACCAAAGCTGGTTTCTCATCCTCAAAACAAAAGTATTTTTGATTACTCTGGCTCTTCTTGCTGTTTCTAAAATTAAGAAGAATCAAAGAGTGCAATAGCAAAGTAAGTATTTCTTGAGTGTCCTAAGTCTGAGATTCTGACAACATTCATTGAAAACCTACATTGAATAAGATTATTTGGTTACTAAAATCTCAGAAAACTTGCCCTTTTAAATGACTTAATTTAGTTCAAATTTATACAAATCTACACTGTCAAAAACTCAATTTGAATTATACCTATAAAGCTTATTTATAACATTGATTGTAACATTTGACTTGTATTATTATAAGACTTTAAATGACTTAATTTAGCTCAAATTTATACAAATCTACATTGTCAAAAACTCAATTTGAATTATACTCCTAAAGCTTGTTTATAACATTGATTATAACATTTGACTTATATTACTATATTCTCTATAAAGAATCAATTTGCTTCTACATTTGCAGAAACATTTGTGAAATTCTTAGTGTAAAACATCTTATTTAACACAGTACATTAATTTACCAAATAACACATTACAGGTGAAATAAAGGCTTAATACCTACCTAATATGCAGAATACATCAGCAAGAATGGAGGGCATATCCTCACGAAATTCCTAATTTTAAAAATATAATTACAGTAAATACCAGAAAAGCACACAGCAAGTATGAGGGTTATTCTGATAACATTCTTCAGTGAAACTTAAAAACAAAAACTGGCTGGGAGCAGTAGCTCACACCTGTAATCCCAGTACTTTAGGAGGCCAAGGTGGGCAGCTGACTTGAGCCCAAGAGTTTGAGACCAGCCTGGACCACGTGGCAAAATCCTGTCTCTACAAAAAAAAAAAAAAAAAAAAAAAAAAAATTAGCCAGGTGTGATGACACATGCCTGTGGTCCCAGCTACTCAGGAGGCTGAGGTCAGAGGATTGTTTGAGTCCAGGAGGTGGAAGCTGCAGTGAGCCAAGATCGCACCACTGCACTCCAGCCTAGGCAACAGAGGAAACTCTGTCAAAAAAGAAAAAAATGTATTTGCAGAGGGGCTGAAAAAAAATTTTTTTAAACTAACAAAAACCCCATCATCATATTGACCAATATTAAAATTTTTCACGTTAACTCTCCTAATACAGAGGAAATAAAAGAGGGAGATAATGTTTAGAAAAAATGTTTAACTGTCTACCATGAAATAATTTGAAAACAAAAGAAACCTAAACACTTTAGGAAATATTAAACAGCACAAATGAGTAACATTCTTCCAATGAAGTTTCATTTTAGAAATCACTGGAATTTAGAGTACCTCATACCTACCTAAAGGAAGACTGTTAAAAATGGATTCTGGCCGGGCGCAGTGGCTCACGCCTGTAAGCCCAGCACTTTGGGAGGCCAGGGCAGGGGGATCACTAGGTCAGGAGTTTGACACCAGCCTGACCAACATGCTGAAACCCCAACTCTTAAAAAAATATACATAAATTTTAAAAATTAAAAATAAATAAATAAAAATGGTGCATTCTTCATCCAAGACTTTAAATGTTGACTATGCAAAAATCACAATGGTATGAGAGAAACAGAATCTTGAAAATATAAAACCAGCTAAAAAGCTAAAGGCTAGTTTTGAGGGTTATTTTTTAGTTTCAGGAGATAAATATACAGGTTACATGAATATATTTTGTAATGCTGGGGTTTGGGCTTCTACTGAATCCATCATCCAAACGGTGAACACAATACTCAATAGGTAGTTTTTTTTAACACTTAGCCCTCCTCCTCCCTCTCTCCCACCTTTCTTGAAGCTCAATATTCTCTTCATTTTCTTTACTCACTCTTGTTGTAGCCTTTGGAGAAAATGACTCAAAATCGGGCTGGCGCAGTGGCTCACACCTATAATCCCAGAACTTTGGGAGGCCAGGGTGGGTGGATCACAAGCTCAAGAGTTCAAGACCAGCCTGGCCATGGTGAAACCCTGTCTCTACTAAGAACACAAAAATTAGCCGGGTGTGGTGGTGCGTGCCTGTAATCCCAGCTACTCGGGAGGCTGAGGCAAGAGAATTGCTTGAACCCAGGAGGCAGAGATTGCAGTGAGCCGAGATTGCGCCACTGCACTCCAGCCTGGGTGACAGAGCAAGTCCCCGTTTTGGGGGAAAAAAAAATGACCCAAAATCCTCCTATGTCTAAATAAAAATTTCAGCATTATTCTAGACTTGTCTCTTGACTTTCCACTCCCACACTCAATTTTAGGACTGTTTTCCATTAGTAAGGATCATAGTTCATTTATTGCAATGAATAGTCTGCTGGCAGTACAGCAACACTAAAATTAGCCTATTTTCAGAAACTAAAAGAAATTCTGAAGAAAAATCTGGCAGCTGCAAGGAGGCACATAAGACACACTTCTGTGGCTACGGACAATGTATAGTACTAAGAGAAAGCCATGACAAAGACAATCAAGCTGCAGAAGTATCTATAAAGACATCATTAAGTACTCAAAAGAAAGAAGAAGTTATGTAAGAATTAAATACACATACATAAAATTGACTTGAATTATTCATTTTCAATAAATGAAAAAAGAATTAGAATCAGATCCCATAAACAAACTAAAACCTATACCAATGCTCAATTTACAAAATGAAATAACCTTGTCAATCAGATTGTAGCCTCAAATTTCTTAAGGACTCTGAACTCTGGTTATGTCTATTTAAATGCAAGTACTCAGGCTACTTGAAGATCAGAAATAAAGTAAGACAAGAGTTTTCAAACATGAAATATTAGTTAAGAAAGATTGGTAGCAATTGAATTTTTTTAATGTTAAAAAAAAAAGGAAATAGACCTACTCCAACATGAACTAATGCTGTTGTTATCAGCTGGAGACAATTTAGAGACAAAAGGGTAACTCATTGAATTCCTACTGCTCAAATACACCCCAATATGGGGTGGAAAATCACAACAGCTAAACTTAGAATTTCCTTAAGACTATCCCTGGGAAAGCACAAAAAACATACAAATATTACCTCCCCTAAAAGAAAAAAAAGGCTACAGAAGATTAATGAAACACAGTAGTGAAGCTCAGACTGAGACCAAGAAACTTCAGATCCCACACCTTAATAAAACCTATTATAAAAGAGAATCTGAATTTTATTTATATACAAGTTCATTATATATAGATATACACACACACGCATCTATATATACACAAGATAATTTTATTTATATACAAGTTTAAAAACAAGCATAAAAGAACAGCACACCACTCGTAAAAACCTCAAACTTAACTGCTAGTTTACAATTTGAAAGCCCATCTTCCAATTGAAAAGCCAAAGCACTATGAAGAATATCTGGTGTGACTCTAACTTAAATTCTCCAATAAATGAAAGAGTGAAACACAATAACCATGTAAGTTTTTTTTAATCTAGTTAATATTTTTTAAACCATAAGTAGATGAAAACTAGCACCAACTGAATGTTAGAGACAACCAACCACAATTTAAAATAATTTAATCCTCAATTTTTAAAATATATTTAATTTCTAAACATAACTACAAACAAAAAAATGGCTTATTATGCTGTATTGGGAGAAAAATATTTTAGCCAAATTACTTTTAAAAGAGAAAATTTAAAAATCCATCTACTACTATAATTTTGAATACAATAAAAGTTATACACTTCAGGGATCTTTTGTGTCAAAGCAAAAAGATATATAACAACTCATATATATTATATACTTACACTAATGTCATTAAGAACATTAGATGCCTGTTCATGCTTTAGATTTCCTTTAATTACATGATATGACAATTCATAGAGAGCTTGCTGGAAATCTGTTGAACGTAAGAGAAATAATATAAAGATACAATCTCTTGAACATGAAAAACAAATCTATATATTTCCTACTTCTCAGAATTATTATAAACATCAATAATGAAAAATGTATTTCTAATGCTTTTTCTCTAGCACTTCTTTTATTTTCATAAAAACACAAAATTAAAAGGTTAGAAAAATATTAACCATCCCTCCACTACTATAACCACAGGTTGAGCATTCCTTTCCAGTTTATTCTGGATGTCTACATATTTTACATATTTAAATTTGCTATGCACATCATATAGTATTCTAATTTCCCCAAAACACTTTTAAAAGCATTTTTTTCATGCTACTATACTCTCTATAATTATTTTCAATGAACTCTAGCAAGTGAATTTAAACTAATCATTTTCCTCACCAGTAGACTTCAGACATATACTCAATTCAACCCCAGGGCCACAGTGACACCAGATAAAGAGTAGCAGTAAACATAGTACTGAGTTTTAACCATACCCTACTGTCAGAGATATTTCTCCCCAAATTTAATCTCTTTGTCCCATAAAAATCAAACAAAAAATACATCTATATATACATGTATAAAATGGCAGTTCTATGATAACTGTCGACCACAAATAACCCCATTCACTATTAATTACCACAGCCCCCTTTCCTGAAGAAATATTTTTTGGTTTTGGAGAGGGTAGTTAGTGGTCAGGTGAACACCTTCTGGTCATCTTATTTTTAGTCCCATATACTAAAATTTACCTCCTTCCAATCATGAAAAGTAGTGAAACAAGAAGCTTTAAAGATGCTAATGTAAAATAAAGTCTGTTTATAACCTCCTTTTGAGCGGAATCAAATTTTTTTCAGAACCAAACAGCAAGTTAAAAAATCAAATATTTAAAAAATCTTCTTGGCCAGGCTCAGTGGCTCACGCCTGTAATCCCAGCACTTTGTGGGGCCAAGGCAGGAGGATGGCTTGAACCTAGGAGTTTGAAACCAGCCTGGGCAACTTAGGGAGACCTCGTCTCTACTTAAAAAAAAAAAAATTAGCCAGGTGTGGTGGCGGTGCACCTGTTGTGCCAGCTACTCGGGACGCTGAGGCAGGAACTTGAACCCAGGAGGTCAAAGCAGCAATGAGTTCTGACTACATGATGATCTCAAAAAATATAAAAAATAAAAACTTCTCCCCTGCTATGACTACTGCCCACAAAAAGGAACATAATAGAAATCAAAATGTATATAAATCCCCCCTTAATGAAAACACTATTTTGCAGTAAAATTAACTTGTTCATTAAATCATTTGCTAAGGAAACGTAGTCAGATTATTCCAATTCTTTATGAAGAATTCATTATTAAATATATTCTGCCTCTTTCACAACTATACCTTCATTGTGCTTTTTCTATTTTTTTTAATAGAGACAGGGTTTCACCATGTTGCTCAGGCTGGTCTTGAACTCCTGACCTCAGGTGATTCATCCATCTCAGCCTCCCAAAGTGCTAGGATTACAAGCATGAGCCACCATGCCTGGCCTCATTGTGCTTTTAAATAAATAAACAATATAAAAACAAAGGAAAAAATTTATATTTCTTGGTATGGCAGGAATAAGACGTCAACTTCATGCTTTGTATTTCCATGAATAAAATGCTTTACAACAAACAACAAATAATACTTATTTAAAATTATCCAGACAACTAAGTTTTGTTGCTGTTGTTGTTTGCTTTTAAAAAGCAATCACTTAGAACAAAATAGCCAATTATCTAAAACTAAGGTCCCATGAGAGTATGTTCTCTGGTACTCATAGGGGACCAAGGAAAAAATTTATATTTTTTGGTATGGCAGGAATAAGAGGTCAATTTCATGCTTTGTATTTCCATGAATAAAATGCTTTACAACGAACAACAAATAATACTTATTTAAAATTATCCAGACAACTAAGGTTTTTTGTTGTTGTTATTGTTTTTAAAAAGCAATCACTTAGAAGAACAAAATAGCCAATTATCTAAAACTAAGGTCCCATGCGAGTATGTTCTCTGGTACTCATAGGGGACCAAGGAAGTCTAATCTTAATCACAGAAGGAGATTAAAATAGAGAACAAGTGGCCTGGGTCATTTTGCTGACACTAAAATGATATAAAAACAATCACATTGTAATCCATACAGCAGCAAAGACAGTCCCCAAATCACACGTTTTCTTTTTCTTTTTTTTTTTTTTTATTTTGAGAGAGTCTCGCTCCCCAGACTGGAGTACAGTCACGCGATCTTGGCTCACTGCAACCTCTGCCTCCTGGGTTCACGTGATTCTCCAGCCTCAGCCTCCCGAGCAACTGCAATTACAGGCATCTGCCACCACACCCAGCTAATTTTTATATTTTTGGTAGAGACAGGGTTTCACCATGTTGGCCAGGCTGGTCTCGAACTCCTGACCTCAAGTGATCTGCCCATTTCAGCCTCCCAAAGTGCTGGGATTATAGGTGTGAACCACAGCACCTGGCCTAATTCACCAGTTTTCCAAATGCCTATTTAAAAATGGTTAGGAATTCCTATTGTGTTTTATCCATAGATAAACACTAGCTATGGTTTAAAATTATCAGACTAGTTCCATAGAAACCTATAAAATCTATATCGCAGGTGAAAAATTTTAATTTATATTTACAATGAGAAGGAAAACGTACAACCCTTATAGTTATCCACAAAAAATTCAATGAAATATTTTATCTTAATGCTAACACTTCAGAAAGAGTAGTTTTAAGAATAGCTACTAGAAGGTAGAGATTCTTAGTTTTTGCGGGGTTTGAAGGTTGAAGACACCAGTTCTTGGTTATATCTAATATCACTAGTACTACTCATTTTTTTTTTTTTTAACAATAATGTACTGTTTATGTTCAAAAAGCTAGAAGGGATTTTGAATTTTCCCAACACAAATGATAAATGCTTGAGGTAATACACTAATTACACTAATTTGATCATTACACATTATATACAGATATGAAAATATCACACTGTACCCCAATTACTCATGTTTATTAGCCATCATTACAATGTTGTTTCACTGGTAGTGGCTGGGGTCAAGGAAAGGTGATTTATAAAAAAAACAAGGAGAAGCAATGTGTGCAAGGGAAACTGCCTGTCTGAAATGAAATTAATTCAAGGGAAGGGGCAGAAAGAGAAAGGTCAGAGGGAACACTGCCCAAACTCAAACCCCTAAGACAGAAAAGAGACTCTGAAGAAATGACAGCTTCCTGCTAGGACAACAAACTGGGGCCCTCAAACCAAAGCCTGACTGTTAACAGAGATCAGCCAAGGAGTATATGTGTTAAGGAGTGTATATGAGAAAGAGAGCACTGGCAATTCAGCCAATAAGGCCACACTTATAACTATTTCTCGTTTCATATGTGAATCAGAACCATGCAAATAAACAATAATCTAATAGTTATTAAGTTCCAGAGTCAAACTGTCACACTACGCTATCATTTATTGAGAATTCTTCTATTTTATCCACCCAATGTTTCTATCAAACAAGATCAAAGTTAACTGAGATGTTAAAAGCTGATTTTAAACAGGGGGAAGAAAAAAGATAAAGTACCCAAGTATTTTTAGAAATGAGTCTTTTTGTACATTCTTACACTTCTGACAGTGAACTAACTTCAACAAGAATACATTACTGTCTATCAATCTCAAAAATATTTTGAGTGATCATGCAATTTTATAAGCAGGATAAACAAGAAAATAATTTGGGGGATGGCAAGCTAGGAATGTTAACTCTTAAAACAGGTCTTACCCATATGACAAGGTGAAAAATGGTTTTTTCATTTGTTTTTAAAAAAACACTTTCCACTCACACATCCAAATGTTCTTTTTTTGAGACAAGGCCTCACTCTGTCACCCAGGCTGGAGTACAATGGCGTGATCTCAGCTCACTACAACCTATGCCTCCTGGTTTCAAGGGATTCTCGCGCCTCAGCCTCCACAGTAGCTAGGATTACAGATGCACGCCACCACACCCAGCTAATTTTTTTTTTCTTTTGATAGAGAAGTAGTTTCACCATATTGGCCAGTCTGGTCTCACACTCCTGATCTCGAGTGATTCGCCCACCTCAGCCTCCCAAAGTGCTAGGATTATAGGTGTGAGCCACCGCACCTAGCCTAAATGTTCTTTAAAAAGTATATCCTCAGCTGTGTAAGGTGGCTTATGACAGCAATCCCAACACTTTGGGAGCCAGAGGCGAAAGCACTGCTTGAGGCCAAGAGTATGAGACCAGCCTGGGCAATATAGCAAGACCCCTCATCTCTACAAAAAATAAATTTAAAAAATAAGGCCAGGCATGGTGGCTCACACCTGTAACCCCAGCACTTTGGGAGGCCGAGGCAGGCAGATCACCTGAGGTCAGGAGTTCAAGACCAGTCTGACCAACGTGGTGAAACCCCGTCTCTACTAAAAATACAAAATTAGCCAGGCGTGGTGGCAAATGCCTGTAATCCCAGCTACTTGGGAGGCTGAGGCAAGAGAACTACTTGAACCCGGGAGGCAGAGGGTACAGTGAGCCGAGATCACACCATTGCACTCCAGCCTCAGCAACAAGAGTGAAACTCCGTCTCAAAAACAAACAAACAAAAAAACAAAAAAAAGCAAGGAGTAGTGTTGCACACTTGCAGTCCCGGCTACTTGGGAGTCTGAAGTGGGAGGATCGCTTGAGCCCAGAAGTTTAAGGCTGCAGTGAGCTATGATTACACCACTGCATTCCAGTCTGGGCAAAAGAAAGAGACCCTGTCTGAAAAAAAAAAAAAAAAAAAAAAAAAGATATATCCCCTCTCTTATGAAAGTCATAATTAATTTTTGGTAGAACAAAAATAAAACACACACATGTATATATAAGATTCTGTTCTTTACCTTCTATTCACAAATGCATACTTTAAATGACCATAATTAATTTTATCTAATGATTTTTGGCCTCAAATAGAATATGGGTTATAAAAACATATTTTATAATTTAAAAATACACTGTGGGTTTTACCCCCGACAATACTACAAACGTTAATGCTTTACACTTACTAGACACAATTGCTTTTAGCTTTGGTCCTCTTTCCCAAATCTACAGGTCTAATTTTAAATTAACAAAATGTTAATAGCAAAATCCTTTAAAACTAAAGTTACTGGAAAATTGTAATACATCCTGTTTAATTACAAATATTTTATTTAATAAATCATATTTGTGAAATGCAGTAAACAACTCCTTTGTGTGAATGTTTTCCATGACAACTGCCTTTAACAAGATCCCCAGACAGCACCTAAACATAACCAGCTTTAGTAAAAACACTAAACTTCAGTTTCTGGAAATTTTCTAGTGCAAATAAGATCAGAACAATTTTTCTTTCCATGCTATTTTTTCTCTCTTATTTATGACTGATACGGCTAACAACTGCTGAAATTTAGCTAAATATACCAAGTCCTAATTACATAAGTCAAGCAATATAATATCATTATAATGCAGGTCAAATAACATCGGTATAGTAAGAGATATAGTCTTAATACAACTACAATTTTAATCCTGACTCTAATATAACCATGTAAAACCTTCATATAAAATGAATTATATATCTTTTGTGTTCATACCTAACAATGAATAGAAACCAGGATAGTTACTAATTGTAATCAAGCTGAAAATGATAGCTAAGATACTTTTAAAAATCTTACCTCTGTATGTCGAACTATCATGGCTTTTATTTTCACTGAGGATCCGACATAAATGCAAACTAAAATAAAACAGAAAACATATGTTTCAATTTCCACTCTAACAAGATGATTCTTATAAAGCAAATTATATCAACTGACAAATAAAAAAATTTAATCAAGCATTTATTCTGCCTTTCATATACTAACTGTACCACTGGTAACCCATAGAAGATTAGAAATATATCTGTAGTAAAAAAGAAGGAATTATGAAATTAGAATATCACCATTTTAAGATCCCTAATTAATTAAAGAATCTAGGCATCTACCAATGACTGCTCACATTATAAAAAGACACTATGAAACATTATGTGTCTCCAGATTCTGATGAAAGAAAACACCATGCAGGCCAGATATGGTGGTTCACGCCTGTAATTCCAGCAGAGTGAGACCTTATCTCACCAAAAAAAAGAAGAAGAAGAAAAGAAAGCATCATCCACCTACGAAGTTGTCTTGGGGGTGGGGAAACATGAATCAAAATCTGATCAAGCCACCTAGATCCAACTACCAATTTACAGAAAAAGACCACAGGGTAACATATTAAGAGATACCATAGAGATACAATCACCAAAATTCAAACTACGGGAAAATCTAATAGAGAGGGACCCAATCTCTTGAACAAACAAATTGCAAGGAAAAATAGAAAAATATAATAAAATACAAAGGAAGAGAGCAAAAGAGGAAAAGAACAGAAGAGCTCCAAAACAGAAAAACAATTAACAAAATGGGAGTAGTAAGTCCTTTCCTATCACTAATTACCTTAAATGTAGGATCTAACTCCACATCAAAAGACAAAGTATCTAAATTGTTTTGTTTTGTTTTGTTTTGTTTGAGATGAAGTTTAGCTCTTGTTGCTCAGACTGAGTGCAATGGCGCAATCTCAGCTCACCGCAACCTCCACCTCCCAGGTTCAAGCAATTCTCCTGCCTCAGCCTCCCAAGTAGCTGCGACTGCAAGCATGCCCTGCCACACCTAGCTGATTTTGTATTTTTAGTAGAGGGGGGGTTTCTCCGTGTTGGTCAGGCTGGTCTCAAACTCCTAACCTCACGTGATCCACTGACCTTGGCCTTCCAAAGTGCTGGAATTACAGGAATGAGCCACCGCAGCCAGCTAAACTGATTTTTTTTTTTTAAGATGAGTTGGTTTTTTAAAAAAGCTGTATGCTGTCTACAAGAAACTAGTTTTAGATTTAAGGACACAGGCTGAAAGTGAAAGGATGAATAAAGATACTCCATTCAAATGTTAGCTAAGAGAGAAAAGGAGTGGCTATGCTTATATTAGACAAATATACTTTGAAAATATAACAATTATAAATATATACACATACCACATCAGAGGACAAAAGCGTATGAATATATGTGACAGAGCTGAAGAAAGAAATAGACACCAACACAGTAATAGTAGGGAATTTCGATATACTGCTTTCCATAGAATATCCAGACAAAAGATCAATAAGGAAGCAGAAGACTTGAATAATACCACAAGCCAAATGGATTTAACAGACATATACACAACATGCCACCCAAGATAAGGAGACTACATTCTTCTCAAGCACACACAAACCTTTTTCCAGGCTCTAACATGTGATCTAACCTTCTGATCATTAGATCACAAAAAAATAACAAATTTTAAAAGATTGGAAAATATTCCAAACAGAATAGAATAAAACTAGATATCAATACCAGAAAGAAAACTGGAAAGCTCACAACTATGTGGAAATTAAACACATTCTTGAACAACCAAAAAATCAAAGAACAAAATCAAAAAGGAAATTCAAAAATATCCTGAGACAAATGAAAATGAAAACATAAATACCAAAATTTATGAGATGCAGCAAAAGCAGTTCAAAAGAGTAAATTTATAGCAATAAATGCTTTTTTTTGGACATAGTATCTCATTTTATCACCCAAGCTGTACTCCAATGGCAAAATCTTGGCTCACTGCAGCCTCAACCTTCTGGGCTCAAGTGATCCTCCCACCTCAGCCTCAGTGCCCCCCCACCCCCATACCCCAGTAGCTAGGGCCACAGGTACATGCCCCATGTCCAGCTAATTTTGTATTTGAAGAGACAGGGTTTCACCATGTTACCCAGGCTGGTCTTGAATTCCTGGGCTCAAGCAATCTGCCCACCTTAGCCCCACACAGTTCTAGGAATACAGGCGTGAGCCACTGAGCTCAGCCTATAAATGCCTTTTTTTTTTTTTTTTTTTATCTCAAACTGCCTAACTCAAAACTTCAAGGAACTAGAAAAAGAAGAACAAAGTCCAAAGTTAATAGAAGGAAGGAAATAACAAAGATTAGGGCAGAAACAACTGAAATACAGAATTAAAAAACAAAACAAAACAAAAATCGGCTGGGCCTGGTGGCTCATGCTTGTAATCCTAGCACTTTGACAGGCCAAAGCTGGCAGATTGCTTGAGCTCAGGAATTCAAGACCAACCTGGGCAACATGGCAAAACCCTGTCTCTACAAAAAAATACAAAAACTCAGCCAGGCATGGGGGCCCATGCCTGCAGTCACAGCTACTTGGGGAGCTGAGGTGGGGGGATCACTTGAGCCAAGGAGGTCGAGGCTGCAGTGAGCCAAGATAGCGCCACTGCACTCCAGCCTGGGTGACAAAGTGAGACCTTGTCTCAATTTAAAAATAATAATAAAATAAAGAAAAGAAAAAAAAATCAAAATTAAGAGTTGGTGTTTTTTTTTAAAAGACCAACAAAACTGACAAATCTTTAGCTAGACATTTAATAAAGAAAAAAATTCAAATAATATTAGAAAAAGAGAAAACATTACAACAAATTACACAGAAAAAAAAATGGAATTTAAGAGGCCACTATAACACGATACTAGAGCCAGACAAAAACATTACAAAAAAAGAAAATTACAGGTCAATGCATCTTATAAACACAGATGAAAATATCCTCAACAAACACCAGCAAACAGAATTTAACAGCACATTAAAAGGATCATTCACCGGCTGGGCACAGTGGCTCGTGCCTGTAATCCCAGCACTTTGGGAGGCCAAGGCGGGCAGATCATAATGTCAGGAGTTTGAGACCAGCCTGACCAACATGATGAAACTCCCTCTCTACTAAAAATACAAAAATTAGCCACCAGTGGTGGCACGCAACAGTAATCCCCCCTACTCATGAGGCTGAGACAGAAGAATTGCTTGAACACAGGAGGTGGAGGTTGCAGCAAGCCGAGGTTGTGCCACTGCACTGCAGCCTGGGTAACAGAGCAACACTCCATCTCAAAAAAAAATCATTCACTATGATCACAATGGATTTATCCCTGGGATGCAAAGATGATACAACATACACTAAATGTGACACATTAATAGAATGAAGGATAAAAATCACTTCATCATCTCATTAGATGTCAAAACAATTTTGACAAAATTTAATACCCTTTTATGATAAAACTCTCAACAATTAACTATAGAGGCTGAGTGCAGTGGCTCACCCCTGTAATCCCAGCACTTTGGGAGGCCAAGGCAGGAGGATCACTTAAGGTCAGGAGTTGGAGATCAGCCTGGCCAGCATGGTGAAACCCCGCCTCTACTAAAAATATAAAAATTAGCCGGGTGTGGTGGCATGTGCCTGTAATCCCACCTACTTGGAAGGCTGAGGCAGGAGAACCACTCAAACCCAGGAGGTGGAGGCTGCAGTGTTGCAGTAAGCCGAGATCTCACCACTGCACACCAGCCTGGGTGACAGGGCAAGACTCCATATCAAAAAAAATACATACTAACTATAGAAAGAATGTTCCTCAACACAAAAAAAAAAGGCCATAAATAACAAGCCCACAGCTAACATTATATTCCACAGTGAAAAGCTGAAAGTTTTTCCTGTAAGATCAGGTACATGCCGACCCTCATCACTTCTACTGAACAGAGTACTAAAAGTCCTTGCCAGAGCAATTAGGCAAAAAGAAGAAATGAAAGTCATCCAAACAAGAAAAGAAGTGAAAGATGTCTCTGCTGACAAAATGATCTTATATTTAGAAAATCCTAATGACTACACCATAAAGTTGTTAGAAATAATAAATACACTGTATCCATGAAGGTGAAAAAATATTAAAAAATAAAATAATAATAAATAGGGTAAAGTCACAGGATATAAAAATCAACACACAAAATAGGCAGTGTTTCTATATACTAACAATGAACTACCTGAAAAAATATTTTTATTCCACTTAAAATAGCTACATTATAGCATTCTAAGAATGACAAAAAGAGAAAAATAATAAAAAAAATAAAATAGCTACAAAAAATAAAATAAGATACTTAGGAAGAAATTTAACCATGGAGGTGAAAGATCTATAAACCACAAACTATGCTGATGAAAGAAACTGAAGAAGACAAAAAAATGGAAAGATATTCCATGTTCATTGATTAGTATAATTAAGATTGTTTAAATGTTCATGCTACCCAAAGAGATATAAAGACTCAATGCAATCTCTATCAAAGCACCAATGACATTATTCACAGAAACAGAAAAATCCTTAAATTTATATGGAACCAAAAAACAAACAAGCAAACAAACAAAAAACAAATAGCCAAGGCAATCTTGAACAAAAAGAAAAAAGCTAGAAGTATCACCCTATTTGACTTCAAACTAAAGTTGGCCCACTGTATCCCAAGGGGATTGGTTCCTGGACCATCTTCCACACACACCAAATTCACAGATGCTCAAAAGTCCCTTATGTACAGCATATATAGAGTCATCCCTCTGTATCTGCAGCTTCCACATCTGCAGATCCAAACACCTGTAGATAGAAAATACTTAGTCAGCCCTCCATATCCACAGCTTTTGACCTAGAGTTGGTTGAATCTGTGGATGCGGCCAACAAACTAAAGATAAGGCCAGCTAACTGTATATCACAAAGCTACGGTAATTAAAACAGCATGGCGCTGGCATAAAAACAGATGCATCAACCAATGAAACAGAATAGAGAACCCTGATATTAACACATGCATTTATAGTCAATTAATTTTCAACAAAGGGTACCAAGAACACATAACGGGAAAAAGACAGTCTCTTCAATAAAGAATATTGGGAAAACTTAATATCTCTATACAGAACGATGAAACTGGACACTTATTTCACACCATACACAAAAATCAAGTCAAAATGAATTAAAGACTTAAATGTAAGACGTGGAACTATAAAAATCCTAAAAGAAAAAATAGGGGGAGAGCTACCCAACATTGGCCTGGGTTATAATTTTTTAGATCTGACCCCAAAAGCTCAAGTAATTAAAGGAAAAACAGACAATTGGGATTACATCAAACAAAAAAGTTTCTACACTGGAGGCCGGGTGCAGTGGCTCATGCCTGTAACCCTAGCACTTTGGGAGGCTGAGGCAGGAGGATGACCTGAGGTCAAAAGTTTGAGATGAGCCTGGCCAACATGACAAAACCCTCATCTCTACTAAAAATACAAAAATTAGCCAGGCATGGTGGCACATGCCTGTAATCCCAGCTACTGAGCAGGCTGAGGCAGGAGAATCGCTTGAACCCAGGAGGCAAAGATTGCAGTGAGCTGAGATCTCGCCACTGAACTCCAGCCTGGGCAACAAAGCAAGACTGTATCTCAAAAAAAAAAAAAAAAAAAGTTTTTACACAGGAAAGGAAACAATTAACAATGTGATGAAGACAACCTATGGATTTGGAGAAAATACCTGCAACCCAAATGTCTAATATGGGGTTAATATCCAAAATATATAAAGAACTCAAGAAAACAGCCCAATTTTAAAATGGGCAAAGGATTTCAGAAGATACTTCTCAAAAGGCATGCAAGTGACCAACAGGCAGAAAAAAAAAAAAAAAAAAAAAAGCTCAAAATCACTACTAGGGAAATGCAAATTTAAACTACAATGAGTTATCACCTCACACCTGTCAGAATGGCTATTACCAAAAAGACAAAAAATAAGTGTTGAAGAAGTAGATAAAAGGGCACTCTTGCCAAGCATGGTGGCTCAGGTAATCCTAGCCTTTTGGGAGGCTGAGGCATGAGAATTGCTTGAGTCTAGGAGTTCGAGACCAGCCTGGGCAACCTAGCAAGACCCCATCGCTACAAAAAAATTTTCTAAATTAGCAGGTCATGGTGGCATGTGCCTATAGTCCCAGCCACTTGGGAGGCTGAGGAAGGAGGATCACTTGAGTCCAGGAGTTCAAGGCTACAGTGAGCTATGAATGCACCACTGTACTCCAGCCTAGGTGACAAAGCAAGAGCCTGTCTCTCTAAAAAATAAAATAAAATAAAGTCAAGCAACTGTTATGGAAACAGTATAGAGATTCCTCAAAAAATTAAAAGTAGAACTACCATATGATCCAGCATTCCTACTTCTGGATATTTATCCAAAAGAATTTAGGTCAGGATCTCAAAGAGATAGCTGCACTCCCACGTTCACTGCAGCATTATTTACAATAGTCTAGAGGTAGAAACAACCTAAATGTCCACCAACAGAAGAGCGAACAAAGAAAACATGGTGTACATCTATGAAATCAAACATTATTCAGCCATAAAAAAGAAGGAAATCTTGTCACATGCTACAATGTGGATAAACCTTAAAGACAGTATGCTAAGGTAAGAAGCCAGTCACAGGTCAAATACTGTATGATTCCACTTATATAAAGTATCTAAAGCAGTCAAACTCAGAAGCAAAATGTAGACTGGCAGTTGTCAGAGGCTGCCGGAAAGGGAAAATGCGGAGTTGGTACATAACGGGTATAAAGTTCAGCTCACAGAAGATGAAAAAGATCAAGAGAAGATCTGCTAACATTGTACTTATAGTTGACAATATTGTGCCGCTCACTTAAAATTTGTTAAGATGGTAGATCCCGTATTTTTTTTTTTTTTAACCACATTAAAAAGGAAAAGTTGTCCATTTTGTCAAATCCCGAGCCCTGAGAACATGTTGTTTGGGTGTCTTTTTTTTTTTTTTTTCTGCAGACAAAGTCTTGCTCTGTCACTCAGGCTGGAGTGCAGTGGTGCGATCTTGGCTCACTATAGCCTCCATCTCCCAGACTGAAGCAATCCCCCTGCCTCAGCCTCCTGAGTAGCTGGGATTACAGGCATGCACACCATGCGTAGCTAATTTTTGTATTTTCAGTACAGACGGAGTTTCCCTATGTTGGCCAGGCTGGTCTCAAACTCCTGACCTCAAGTGATCTGCCCGCCTCAGCCTCCCAAAGTGCTGAGATTACAGGAACAAGACACTGCACCTGGCCAAAGATGTACTTTTTAAGAACACACCCTTTTAATCGCCTATGTGATGAAATTTAAAAGCGTGCATAGATAATTTCTGCCACACACCCAAATACAGCCAGAATATTTGTCTACAGGTAAAGCACTCGTGCAACTGTTTGAACTGTAAACTGAACTAGCTTGATTTTGTGGAATACCATTTTTTACTTGAAAGAATGACTAAAAGACAAACTATGATTTTTAGACATGGGTCTTTCACAGGAATTTTCTCAAAAATAGGTTTTTCTCAAAAAAAAACCCAAGTGAGCCTGTCACTTCAAAGAAAACAACAGAGTATTTGCTGCCAATGACACACTTTTACACTGTCAGTGGGAGTGTAAATTAGTTCAACCATTGTGGAAGACAGTGTGACAATTCCTCAAGGATCTAGAACCAGAAATACCATTTGACCCAGCAATTCCATTACTGGGTATATGTCCAAAGGATTATAAATAATTCTACTATAAAGACACATGCACATGTATGTTTACTACAGCACTATTCACAATAGCAAAGACTTGGAACCAACCCAAATGCCCATCAATGATTAAGACTGGGTAAAGAAAATGTGGCACATATACACCATGGAATACTATGCAGCCATAACAAAGAATGAGTTCATGTCCTTTGCAGGGACATGGATGAAGCTAGAAACCATCATTCTCAGCAAACACAGGAACAGAAAACCAAACACCACATGTTCTCACTCATAAGTGGGAGCTGAACAATGAAAACACATGGACACAGGGAAGAGAACATCACAAACCAGGGCCTGTCAAGGATTGGGGGTAAAAGGAGGAAGAGCATTAAGACAAATACCTAATGCATGCAGGGCAAAACCTAGATGACTGGTTGATAGGTGCAGCAAACCATCATGGCACACGTATACCTATATAACAAACCTACACGTTCTGCACATGTATCCCAGAACTTAAAGTAAAATTAAAAAAAAAAAGATAGCTGTAATGCATACAGTGAAACCCACAAAGGGCTCAAATATAGACTACATAAAGAACCCCTACAAATCAATGAGAAAAATGCAAGCAACTCATTAACAAAAAAGGCAAAATATATAATAGAGGCCTTTTGCAAAAAGAAATAAGAACTCCAGGCCAGATGTGCTGGCTCACGCCTGTAATCCCAACACTTTGGGAGGCCAAGGCGGGTGGGTAAATCACCTGAGTGGAGTTCAAGACCCGCCTGCCCAACATGGTGAAACCCCATCTCTACTAAAAATACAAAAATTAGCTGGGTGTGGTGGCACATGCCTGTAATCCCAGCTACTCAGGAGGCTGAGGCACAAGAATCGCTTGAACCCAGGAAGCAGCAGTTGCAGTGAGCCAAGATCACACCACTACACTCCAGCCTGAGTGACAAAGCAAGACAGTGTCTCAAAAAAAAAAAAAGAAGAAATAAGTACTTCAAATGACCAACAACATATAAAAAGATGCTTATGAAAATATAAGCCACAATAAAATACCATTACATACATATTTACAAAAAATTTAAGTCTGACAATATCAAATGTAGTGACAATGTGAAACAAGGTCAACTCATGTACTGCTGGTGGGAGTATACATTGAAATAGGTTGGCAATATGTCACAGAGCTAATGTGTAACCTATAACCCAGAGATTCTATACCTAGTATATACTCCACAAAAACACATGCTTGTATATACTAAAACTGGTGTATAATAATGTTTCTATTGGCACTGTTAGTAGTAGCCAAAAAAACTAGAAGCAACAAAAATGTTTATCAACAAAACAGCATGAAAAATAAACAAATAAACAAATACTGGTATATAATGCAACTATGAAAATGAATGGACTTAAAAAAAAAAAAAAAAGGAAAATGAATAAACTGCAAACATACAACATGGATGAATCCTAAAGTCCTAATTGTCAAGCAAAAGCAGCCAGATACGGTCGGATAAATATTCAATTATTTCATTTATATGAAGTTCAAGAAAAAAATTAAACATATTGGGTAATGACACTGCGAACAAAAGCAAGAAAGTTCCTTTGAGTTGAAGCTGCAAGATTAAAAAGAGAAAAATCAAGAAAGAAGAAAACCATAAATGTCACAATAATGGTCACTACATGGGAGGCAGGAAAGGTTTGATCGGAAAGAGGGTATGTTGCCTTGACCTGAGTGTAAGTTACATGGGTGTACATTTTACAGTGATTTTATACTGAGGTTTCATGCACTTCTCTGTATTTTTGTCACATTTCACAATTTAGAAAAAATAATTATTCCAAGTTGCACAAGCCTTTAAAGTAAGAGAGCCAATGAATTCATATAGAAGAGTTTCTTACTCTTTTATATCTAGTAATCCTTTTTCTAGTCAATGAAACAAATAATTTTAAGACTCAGGCAGGGGTATAATAAGACAAATGTAACATTCAGAAATGGTAGTTTCTTTAAGAATCCCTGGAGGTCTTCTATGAGTGAATTACTTAGGGAGAAGAGCGCAGAGATACATCTACTTGTTGGGGGAAAATTCTTAGTGTTTGTTTTTAGTTTCCTGTTATAACTAAGGAATACCTGTTTCGTTTTTTAATTTAAGACTTATTTATATATATCACATCTAAGGCTAAATAAGATGCCAGATTACAATCATCCACAGAGAGATTATCTACTTTGCAGATTATACATAACCTTGCAGCTCACCTCTGTGTCTTATGATTACATCAATACTCTATCATTCAGGATGAGCAGGGTAAGGTTATTAAAAGTCAACAGAGTAAACTTTTGCTGATCAACAACGGACTTCTAGGTTTCACAAAATTATGTTCAAAACCAAAGAATAAACAGGCAATGGAAGCTGTGGCTCACACCTGTAGTCCCAGAACTCTGGGAGGCTAAGGTGGGTGGATCACTTGAGGTCAGGAGTTTCAGACCAGCCTGGCCAACATGATAAAACCCCATCTCCACTAAAAATACAAAAATTAAGTGGGTGTGGTGGTATGCACCTGCAATCCCAGCTACTCTGCAGGCTGAGGCCAGGGAATCACATGAACCCAGGAGACAGAGGTTGCAGTGAGCTGAGATCGCATCACTGCACTCCAGCCTGGGCAACAGAGCAAAACTGTCTCCAAAAAAAAAAAAAAAAAAAAAAGGCAATGGAGAGCATTTACTAAATTAAATCTTTAGTTTAAAAATGTCAGGCTAGGCCGGGCGCGGTGGCTCAAGCCTGTAATCCCAGCACTTTGGGAGGCAGAGGCGGGTGGATCACGAGGTCAAAAGATCGAGACCATCCTGGTCAACATGGTGAAACCCCGTCTCTACTAAAAATACAAAAAATTAGCTGGGCATGGTGGCGCGTGCCTGTAATCCCAACTACTCAGGAGGCTGAGGCAGGAGAATTGCCTGAACCCAGGAGGCGGAGGTTGCGGTGAGCCGAGATCGCGACATTGCACTCCAGCCTGGGTAACATGAGTGAAACTCCGTCTCAAAAAAAAAAAAAAAAAAAAAAAAAAAAAAAAAAAGTCAGGCTAGGCATGGTAGCTCACACCTGTAATCCTAGTACTTTGGGAGGCCAAGGTGGGTGAAACGCTTGAGCTCAGGAATTCAAGACCAGCTTGAGTAACATGGTGAAACCTAGTAACATTGCTTGAGCTCAGGAGTCCAAGACCAGCTTGAGTAACATGGTGAAACCCTGTCTCTACCAAAAACACAATTAGCAGAGCATGGTGGCACATGCCTGTGGTCCCAGCTACTCGGGGGGCTTAGGTAGGAGGATCGCCAGAGCCTAGGAAATTGAGGCTGCAGTGAGCCATGATCACACCACTGCACTCCAGCCTGCACTCTACGGTGACAGAGCAAGACCCCATCTCAAAAACAAAAAAAAAAAAAAAAAAAAAAAGAAAGAAAATGTCACTTAGCTATTAAACATTTCTCACTAAAAAAAAAAAAAACTATTCTGAGAGTACCTTACAAATGGTAAGCTGGTTTAAGTTTGGTCCCAAGTACTTTCAACTATTTTCCTGGAGAACTAGACAGGCCTTCGAATGGGTTGAAAAGAGAACAGTGGTTAAGAACACTGGCTAAGGTTGGGTATGGCGGCTCATGCCTGTAATCCCAACAATTTGGGAGGCTGAGGTAGGAGATCACTTTAGCACAGGAGTTCAAGACCAGCCTGGCTAACAAGTGAGACTCCATTTCTACAAAAGAAAAAAAGAAAAGAAAATTAGTCAAGTGTGGTAGCACATGCCTACAGTCCCAGCTACTTGGGAGGTTGAGCTGGGAGGATCGCTTAAGCTTGAAGCTCAAGGCTACAATGAGTGGTGACTGTACCACTGCACTCCAGCCTGGGGAAAAGAGTGAGACCCTATCTCAAAAAAAGAAAACAAAAACACTAATTAAGCTTCTAATTTCACAAAACATGTTAAACCTACCATAAGTTTATCTGAAATATAAATCAAAATCTTCCAGTAGACAACAAAGAAATAACATCTGCTTCAGACTAGCATCAGAAGATATAACCCAAAAATGTCTGCCATCTAGGTCTTTTGTGGAAGAGATATATAAGTACCTCAAGGTTGCTTCAATATTTACTATGAAATATTAAAATAATTCCCTCTTTGGGTTCTCACTTCCCCTACAGGGTCAATTCCCTTTAGAATATAATACCAGGGGCCAGGTACAGTGGCTCATGCCTATAACCCCAGCACTTTTAAGAGGCTAAGGAGGGCAGGTCACTTGAGGCCAGGAGTTTGAGACTAGCCTAGCCAGCATGGTAAAACCCTGTCTCCACTAAAACTACAAAAATCAGCTGGGCTTGGTGGCACATGTCTGTAATCCCAGCTACTCGGGAGGCTGAAGCAGGAGAATCACTTGAACCCAGGAGGCAGAAGTTGCAGTGGGCCAAGATCACACCACTGCACTCCAGCCTGGGCGACAGAGTGAGACGCTGTCTCAAAATAATATCAGGAAGCACCATGTCTTTGAAAGAAGAATTTAACAGAATCAAGTAACTCATCTTTCCTTTTGTACTCAGGCTACTAAAATGCAATTTCAAATATTCGTTCATACACAAAAAAGAAAAAAAGAGAGAGAAGAGGAAAAGATGAGAAAGAGAGAGAAATAAAATAATTGTTTAAAATTCCTCCTTATTCACTTGAGCCTGAGAGGTCAAAGCTACAGTGAGCCAAGACTATGCCACTGCACTCCAGCCTGAGCAACAGAGTGAGACTCTGTCTCAAAAAAAATTTAAAAAAACAATTCTCCATATAACAATGGATTTGTTTTCTCACATTTTCCATAGCTTTATTTCTATTTAACAATCTTAATGCATGTCTTTTGCAAAAAGCCTTCCAATCGTTGGGGGGAAAGGGTTGCGTCAGTGTTCCCAAACTCCTACCTAAGCTAATGGTACAGTCATCATTACATAACTTTAAGAAATAACTGAAATATAATTCTATATTGTCAGTCACCAGGCTACAAACATGTTCATTAGGACACAGATAACAATGTCATCATGAACTATTAGTTAGAATCTCAAAGATTTGGTGAAATTGTGTATGGAATCATTGAAAGTTTATTACAATAAGGCAATTTACTTGCATAATAGATACTTATATTTCCCTACTATAAAAGAGGTATTCCTTTGGCTGGGCGCAGTGGCTCATGCTTGTAATGCCAGCACTTTGGGAGGCTGAAGTGGGAGGATCACTTGAAGCCAGGAGTCTGTGACTAGCCTGGGCAATATAGCAAAACCCCATCCCTACACATACACACACACACACACACACACACACACACACACACAAAATGTTTTTAATTAGCCAGGCATGGTGGCATGCACCTGTAGCCCCAGCTATTCAGGAGGCTGAGGCAGGAAGATCCCTTGAACCAGGGTTAAGCCTGCCATAAGCCGTGATCATATAACTGTACTCCAGCCTAGGTGACAAAGCAAGACCCTGTCTCAAAATAAAATTAGTTAAAAATAATTTTTTAAGAAATAAAACAGGTATCCCCTTAGTTATAACAGGAAACTAAAAACAAACAACAAGTAGATGTATCTGTCCTCTTCTCCCTAAGTAATTCACTAATAGATGACCACCAAGGATTCTTACAGAAACTACTGTTTCTGAATGTTACATCTGTCTTACTATACACCTGCCTAATGGTTTTAGGTGACTAACCTAAATTACAGGGAAAGGAACAAACAAAACTACCTCTAATAGTTGCTCACTTTAACATGGCTTAAAAATAATCAAATTTTCTGTCTCAGTCCAAATTCAAGTTATTTTAATCCTTTAATAGCTTTCAGATACTTTTTACCATTTTTCCACTTTTTTTAATTTTTTAAAAAATAAAAATAGAGACAGGTTCTTGCTATATTGCCCAGAACTCTCCTGGGCTCAGGCGATCCTTCCTCCTGACTCAGCTGCCCAAGTAGCTGGGATTACAGGTGTGTGCCACAGTGCACACCACCTCACATGCCACCACCTTAGGCTTTCATTTTTTCTACTTTTAAAACAGTTTAGTGCTATTATGGAGATGCTGTCTCAGGTCCCTGAGAACAAGGACAGACTCTATTTTCTGTCAAAAGATGTATAAAAAACTGAATAAAATGTCTGAAGTTCCTTCAAGGACTTAAAATATATTTTGTGAATACTTCTTAACATGAATATACAGCTTTTCGTGTAACTTGTTCCCTTTTCCATTAAAAAGGAAACAGACACAAACTTAAACTACTTGATTATGTTCACATCTCAAATCTGGCTTTCATATATAAAAGGCTGATGTTCATTTACACTTCACTTAATTCTTTAAAACAAGACAATGAAAAGGTTAAATGAGGTTAAGCAAAGTGCTACCTCCATTATCATTTGTAGAACAGAGACACAACCCACAAAAATGAATATTGGGACAATATAGTTTTATCTTGTGGAAACATGCATTTAAAAGAAAAGGAAAGAGGAAATGTTAAAAAAAAAAAAAAAAAAAGACAACAGGAGTTGCTGCGCTTACAGTAGGAAAAAAGCACAAGTATATTAACAGCGCTCACCCTACCTTAACATTAAAGCATTCTAGAATAATTTTTTTTTTTTGACAAACAAAGCCTATACAACCTCTTCAACATTTTCTGAAGAATGTTTCTCTTCCCAGGAAAACAGACTAAGACTTATACTTAGCTCATGAATACAGGTCAAAATGGGAAATTAAACACCAAATGAAAACTGAGACATCAAGAAAAGGTTTCAGGTAAAAGCTTTGGCTGAATTTGAAGCAACTTTGCGAGGAAAAGAAGACTCAACCACCAAGACTAAAATTTTTTAGAATGATTATATCCCTTTACCTAGAATCCTCCAGAAATTCAGATCAGATGGCATGTTTTGAACATCCAAATGTACTTAAGTTCTAGAGTGTCTAAAATTGTGTAGTAGCAGCAGAAAAAGTAGCAATCGTGTAGAAGAAAAATAGCAATCAAAACATTTGACAATTAAATTTTAAAATTTTATAACTACCATTAAGAAGATAAAAACCTAACCAAACTTTCTAACTGAAATACCTAAATAAGCTACTCAAACAGATGATACTCAACAAACGTAAGTATTTCAAAATTATACTAAGTATTAACATGAGGCTAGCATCTTCAGATTAAGATCAATTCTCCATTTAGGTTGCTTGTAACAAAGAAATGCTGAACTTACCGTGTTAATGATTTCTACTAAAAACAGAATTCTACACTGGATCTACCAGTACATGCAAGCTTATTAGCTTCACCATGGTAAGTTCTATGTTACTATAATCGAGAAAGTCAAAATAAAATATTTAAACACGTATCTTTCACAATTTGAAAGAGTTTACATTTAGATATAAGCATTACCGGAAATGACAATTACATTTTGGTAGTCCTCCTTCGCCCTTCTGATCCCTCTTGGAAAAGGTCACTTTAGGAGTTCTACAATTTAGCATTCAAAACATTAATTGGTATCTCTGGAAACATAATGGGATATCCAGGTATGTGATGGATAGACCATTCAGATAGGCAAAAACAGTTTTACTTTTATCCTAATTACCTAATAAAACATTCTCCAAAGCCAAGGCCTTCCATTTAATAGACAGTTGTTTGTCATGGGGTACAATTGAGAATTTGCCCTATCTAAAAGTTATAAAATGCCCCATATAACTCACATGTTACTTTCAACACTAGTTGACTACCACCCCCAGGAAGATTTACGCTGCTAACAAGTGACAGACAAGAAACAAATTAACAACCTGAAATACATCATATTATTTTTAAAAAGGTAATTTTCAGTCAAGTTAAAGCTTATCTGCTAATTTATCTTGTTAAAAAGGAAAAATTCACTCAAGGTATAATTTTAAATGTTGGTCATATTCTAAACGCCAAATCTATAAATAGATTCACTAATAATTTGGTGGCATACTACCTTCATTTTTAACATTTACAGTTGCCGTTTTATATTTCAGAAGCTGTTTTCAGACAAAGGAAAAAGGTTTTTTGTAATATGTTTGCACCACCATGCAGTCTGCCTAATAAAATGAAAATGCTAACATCTATCTTTAGGAAGATACAGAAACTCCCAAGATATGCTATATGCAGCAAAGTTTTCATAGAGGGAAAACAGGTCAAATAAACAAAAACTAAGTACTGGATGGTGACGTGTTTAAAACAGCTTATCATGTTACACAACTTTATCTTCATATAACAGAATGCAATCATAAAACTGACTATACTGATTTGGATCTACCATAATTCAAAACATTCCACAAATCATGCAATAACTACATACATATAAGTTCTAATAAGTTTTTAAGCAGCTCTTCAAACATGAGAACTATGACAGGTAGCATGTATTATGTAAATATACATAATGTGAACCTAAAATTCCATTTAAACTAGGTATTTCGACCTCCTGTTTAACTTTTTCTCCAACCGCTAACAGTCAGAAGCCAAGCAGAATTTCACCTGTAGCCCTAATACCATTCATTCTAAGGTGGGAGCAATAATAGTAAAACGGAGGCTGAGGCGGGCGGATCACAAGGTCAGGAGATGGAGACCATCCTGGCTAACACAGTGATACCCTGTCCTTACTAAAAATACAAAAAAATTAGCCAGGCGTGGTGGCATGCACCTGTAGTTCCAGCTACTCAGGAGGCTGAGGCAGGAGACTTGCTTGAACCCGGGAGGCGGAGGTTGTAGTGGGCCAAGATCGCACCACTGCCCTCCAGCCGGGGCGACACAGCCAGACTCCATCTCAAAAAAAAAAAAAAAAAAAAGAAGTAGCTGAAAGGAGGAAGCTGAGCAAACTACAAAGATGACAGCCCCTAAATAAATGAGCTGGCTTTAAAAGTAAACAAAACAGCGAACTGCTTTATCAGTTTTGGGGGGATTACCCTAATATGGGTGAAGCTAACACTCTGGCTGGGTAACTTCACATCTGGCCTTCCCAGAACTTGATGGCTGTCAACTAGTTATCAAACTTGATAGCTATTTAACTAGCACGTACGAGGATTTGGAAAATGTTCATTATAGTTAAAAACGAAGGTAAAATAGTCTTCTCTGGCAATTAATAAACCAATAAGAATTCTAAGCATATGCTGAAGGGGGCGGGGCGTGTATAGAGCCAAAAGAAATATGAAACATAGTCCCTATCTTTCAAGGGCCTCTCAATTCATTAGAGTGCAAGAATAAATACATATGAAGGAGTCAGAGACGAATTAATTGCCAACTTGAGTGGTACAGACTTTAAGTGCAAGAGCTGTCCTGAGAAGTTTAAATATCTAAAGGTTGGAATAATATTACTTTTAATAGCTATCACTTGAGCACTTACTATAAGCCAAGTGCTTTACAGGCATTATTTAGTCTTCGCAACAATCCTTTGAGTAGAGTACTTATTACTCCCAATTTACTCAAGGGGAAACAGTCCAAGTGGTTAAGGAACTTACCCAAGGTCACTCAGCTAGTTAAGTGGCTAAGACAGCCGCTTATTTAGGCAATTCTAGAGCTCACACTGTTAAGGCTTCATAAAGCAGTGCGGGGGGTGCGGGGGAGGAAGCCACAGAGACTGGCAATATTACAAGCGCGGGACCCGGCAACGCGTTCCTCGTGTTTCGTTCCAAGTAATGAAGTTACAAAGATTTAAATCTTTAGCACGAGCCACGGTAAACTGGCTACCAGAAATGGAGGGGGGTGGGCAAGGACGACAAAAATGGCTAAGAGTTAATTTCATCCAGGGTTGAGCTTTAACATCTAAAAACGATCCAGAGAAGGAAATTAGACGCTGTTATTAATATCTGTTCTTAAATCTGTAGTTTGCTTTGCTGATTAAACGACTTTTTCCAGGGGGAGGAAAGGAGGGAGCGCTCTAATTTGTGGGCGAGAAGACTAGGGGTATGGCAAGTTACTGTTTTTGGTGTTACCGGGGGAAAGTTTCACGACTAAATGAAACGCGTTATCCTAGGTACTTGAGAAGCTTGGATAGTTGCCAGAATTAGTTGCAGTCCCAGGATAAAATGGGGTTTAGGGAACATTTAATGACGAAAGTTGAATCCAACCCGAAATAGCTCTAAGGTGAAAAGACAGAGCAAAGAAATGCCGGTAGTTCTTCGGGGAAAGCGGCCATCCCTGTCACACTTCCCCACGGCGCCACACGAAGCTGGGACAGTCGGGAGACCGCTCCCCGGGAGGACGAGAGGTGCCAAACTGAGTGCTTCGCGGCGCCACGAGCTTCGCGGCAGCGGGCGAAGAGGAGAGAAGGGAGTCCGGGACGGTTCGCCCTCCTCGGACTTCAGGCAGAGGAGGCGCCAAGCTCTAAACTACAGAGTCGATCGGGTGCAGAGTGAAGAAATGGGACAGAGACAAACGGAAAGTCCGAATCGCCCCGGCGCAGCCCGATAAGGATAAAGAAGCCAAGTGAGCTCAAGCGAAGAGGGGAACACAAAAAGAGACCAAGAGGGAGCGCGGAGACCCGCAGGGGCGAACAGGAGTTCTACTAAGAGGCTAAAGGAAGCCAAGCTACCGCAGGCAGCAGCGATTTTTGGGAGGCCAGGGAAGGAAGGAGGTCCGCGGCGGTTAACCGCACCTCTCCCCGAGTTCGAAACTCCTAGCTGACCATCCACGCCCGAAGACCGGGTGGGGGAGGGGGTACATCTTCCCCCCCTCAACCTCCCACCACAGGTGAGAGTGAAGCTGACGCCCTGGCCCGGCCCGACAGTGCGCCTGCCTCCGGCCCGAACACTCACAATTCGCCTCTCCCTGATTTCTCCCAGTTCTTTATCCACTCTGCGGGAACCACAACAGCCGCGGCCGCCATCTTCCTCTCACTAGTAGCAGAGGCCCGGATGTGTAGCACGCGAGCGAAGGGTCAAAGGGGAGCGCCGCCCACGGGGAATGCCGGGAGCTGAGAGTTCGTTTTTCGATTTCCCGCCCCACTTTCCTCCCCACCCAGCGGAAACCCGAGGCCCAGCAATCAACGACGTGAAGGAGACTCGTGGGACACTTTACGAAGTTTCAACGCAGGCTGTGCCCTCCCAAGTCCTCGGCCGTATTTCCCATTAGAACAGAAAAATGCCATCCAGGGGCCAACAAGTAGTCCTTATCTTCTTCCGTGATACTTACCCCTGAACACTAATTCACACACGCATTTTTCAAGCACCTAATATGTGCTAGACACTGGGGATAGAGAAATAATATATCACAGTGTTTGGAAAATACATAAATATAAGCAAATAAATTACATTACGCCCTGCTGACTACTGAGATGAAGTAATTGGGAAGGGGGCAGCCATTGACTACGTGCCAAGCATTACACTAATACGAGAGATATGACCTAACCCTGTGAAACAAGGATCCACAAGTTTTGACACGCTCGGCGTTGTCCTGCTGTGATTACCACCTTAGGCTAAACTAGGGAGTGCAAGTACCATGAAAAACAAATTGGCCAGGCATGGTGGTTCATGTCTGTAATCCCAGCACTTTGGGAGGCCGAGGCAAGCGGATCACCTGAGATCAGGAGTTCAAGACCAGCCTGGCCAACACGGTGAAACCCTGTCAGCACTAAAAATACAAAAATTTTTTTAAAAATAAAAATACAGAAATTAGCCAGGCTGCTGGGCGCGGTGGCTCACGCCTGTAATCCCAGCACTTTGGGAGGCTGAGGTGGGCGGATCACCTGAGGTCAGGAGTTCCAGGCCAGCCTGACCAATATGGTGAAACCCCATCTTTTAAAAAAAAAAAAGAAAAAAAATAGCCAGGCGTGGTGGCACGCGCCTGTAATGCCAGTTACTCAGCAGGCTGAGGCAGGAAATCGCTTGAATTCAGGAGGCAGAGGCTGCAGTGAGCCATGATCGAGCCACTCCACTCTAGCCTGGGCGACAGAGTGAAACTCCATCTCAAAAAAAAAAAAAAAAAAAGATGAATACAGTATTATTCCTTAATCTACAGATATTTCAAAATTGGTCTTTTTTTTCTTTTCTTTTCTTTTCTTTTCGTTTTTGAGACAAGGTCTTGCTCTGTCGCCCAGGCTGGAGTGCAGTGGTACGATCATGGCTCATTGCAGCCTCAGCTTCCCCGGGGTCAAGCTACCCTCCCACCTTAGCCTCTTGAGTTGCTGGGACTACAGATGCGCATCTCCATGCTCTGCTAAATTTTTTTGTATTTTTCTAAAAACGTTTTCACCACATTGCCCAGGCTGGTCTGAAACTCCTGGCTTCAAGCTATCCATCCACCTCAGCCTCCCAAAGTGCTAGGATTACAGGCACGAGCCACACAATAATGCTTTTTTTTTTTTTTTTCAAGTCAGTCTGAGGAGGTCCTGAGGACATGCGCTCCCACCCCACCCCCATAATGCTTGTTATAGCAACAAAATAATATTTTTTTCTGACTGGGGATCAGTTACCACGTCTCGATTAATCTGAAAGGATTCCTCAGTCTGGCTTCCATTACCTTGACATTTTTGAAGAGTACAAGCCAGTAATTTTGTAGCTTGTACCTCAATATGGGTTTGTCTGATGTTTATTCATAATTAAATTAAGATTATGCAAATTTTTGGCATACTACAAACCATGTTTTTCTTTTTTTTGTAATTTTAAAATACTTTATTGTTAATAAATGCTAACAGTCATCTTAGACCTCAGAGTTACTACTTTTTTGCTGAAGGGTCTTGTCTCAATGTGGATGGCTGCTGAAGGTTGGCGTGGCTGTGGCAATTTCTTTTTTATTTTTTTTTTTTTCATTTCATTTAAAGTTCTGGGATACATATGCTACATGTGCAGGATGTGCAGGTTTGTTACATAGGTAAACGTGTGCCATGGTGATGGGAAAACAGCCACTGAAGTACTTGGAGTTAACCCCTCTGGAGCGGGGTGTGGTGGTTAACCCCTATAATCCTACCACTTTGGCAGGCTGAGGCTCAAGAGTTGCTTGAGCTCAAGAGTTAGAGACCAGTCTGGGCAACCGAGTGGGACCCCATCTCTACAAAAAATAAAAAAATTATTCCACCAACTACTGAGGTAAATCCCAACTACTGAGTCTGTAGTCCCAACTATTGAGGAGGATGAGGTAAAAGTATTGCTTGAGCTGGGGAGGTCGAGGCTGCAGTGAGCTGTGAGCGTGCCACTGCACTCCCACCTGGGCAACAGAGCAAGACCCTGTCTCAAAAAAGAAAAAAGTGCTGGGCACAGTGTCCCACACCTGTAATCCCAGCATTGTGGAAGGCCAAGGCAGGTGGATCACGAGGTCAAGAGTTCGAGACCAGCCTGGCCAACATGGTGAAACCCCTGTCTCTACTAAAAATACAAAAATTAGCCAGGCATGTTAGCGCGTGCCTGTAATACCAACTTCTCAGGAGGGTGAGGCAGGAGAATGGCCTGAACCTGGGAGGCAGAGGTTGTGGTCAGCCGAGATCGCACCACTGCACTCCAGCCTGGGTGACAGAGAGAGGCTCAGTCTCAAAAAAAAAAAAAAAGAAAATACTTCTGGGCATGATAGCTAATGCCTGTAATCCCAGCACTTTGGGACCCTGAGGCAAGAGAATCTCTTGAGGCCAGAGTTCAAGACCAGCCTAAGCAACATCACCAGACCCTGTCTCTACAAAAAAAATTTAAAATTAGCCGTAAGTGGTGGTGCACACTTGTGGTCCCAGCTATGCAGGAAGCTGAGGTGGCAGGATCCCATGAGCCCAGGAGTTAGAGGCTGCAGTGAGCCATGATCTGGCCACTGCACTCCAGGCTGTGCAACTGAGCAAGACCCCGTCTCTTTAAAAAGTTAATTAAAAATTTAAAATTTTTAAAATAAAGAACAACCACAGAAGTATTTAGAGTTAATGGGGCATTATTTCACAACTTACTCTAAAATATTTTAGAAAAAAAGTAATAGGGTCGAGCACAGTGGCTCACACTTGTAATCCTAGCACTTTGGGAGGCCGAGACAGGCAGATCACCTGAGGTCAGGAGTTCAAGGCAGCCTGGCTTACATGGTGAAACGCCGACTCTACTAAAAATACAAAAATTAGCCGGGTGTGGTGATGCATGCCTGTAATCCTAGCTACTTGGAAGGCTGAGGTACGAGAATTGCTTGAACTCCAGTGGCGGAGGCTGCAATGAGCTGAGATCATGCTACTGCACTCCAGCCTGGGCGACAGAGCAAGACTCTATCTCAAAAAAAAAAAAAAGGAAAAAAGTAGGCCGAGGGCAGTGGCTCATGCCTGTAATCCCAGCACTTTGGGAGGTCAAGGCGGGTGGATCACGAGGTCAGGACGTTCAAGACCAGCCTGGCCAAGATGGTGAAACCCCATCTCTACTAAAAATACAAAAATTAGCCAAGCACAGTGGCAGTTGCCTGTAATCCCAGCTACTCGGGAGGCTTAGGCAGGAGAATCACTTGAACCCGGGTGGCAGAGGTTGCAGTGAGCCACGATTGCACCACTGCACTCTAGCCTGGGCAAGAGAGTGAGCCTCCATCTCAAAAAAAAAAAAAAAAAAAAAAAGAAAAGAGAAAAGTAATAGGATGATTAAGCAAATGTAAACTATTAACTTCAGGAATCTGGATTGAAGGAGTTGTATAATACCACCCCAAAATATGCTGTTTTAGTATTCTGATTACTTTAAACTTAGGACTCTTGGGGAAGAGCAAATGCAGGTAGAGGCTTTCTCTGAACTTCCTGTATCTGCCTAAGAAAGAGCCTCCAAAACTAACTCAGTTATCATGAATCTCCTCCCCAGGAATCTCATCAACCAGAGAAAATTAAACAGGAGAGGAGACTGGAAGTCCATGCCATGCTCAGACAGACTTTGTCACAGTCTTTCACCTATTCTTCTGAGGGCCCATTCATCTTTCCCCAAAATCATTCATTCTATCCTAAGTTCCCTATATCCTCCCTCCTCTCACCTCCATGAAAAGAGTATATAAGCTTCTAACTCTCACTGGATTTGGGGGTATTCACTTTTCTTTCATGACATACCTCCATGCATGTAATGAATTGTTATACCTTTTCTCCTGTTAATCTGTCTACTGTCAGTTTATTTCATAGACTCAATTACTGAAACCTCAGAGGGTAAAGGAAACGTTTTCCCTCCTCTACAAGATGAAGGACATACAGGGATTCTCTGTTCCACTTGTGCAATGTTGGGGCTCAGAAGCTGATACCCCAAAATACAGCACTTTGACATGCTGAACTGAAGAGGCCTCGAGATGTCTCTGACCTTTTCCACTTGTCACTGTCTCACCCAAACCTTTATCTAGCTAAGATTCAGACCCACCAAAAAGAATAATTGTCTATTCTTCCTTTCCCTGTAGGAACAAGAATATAACCACACCTGAACAGACCCTTTCACAAGATAATGTAAAATTAATCTCTGTTTCCTTATCCACTCATTTGTCCCAGTAATCCACTCAACAGAATTCTCCACTCTCCCAGAATCTGGTTGACCAAGACAGTACACAAGCTTCTGAACCACATTGCAGGGTGGGTAATCACTCTGTGGTTCTTTCCATGTATACGCGTTAAATTAATTTGTATGCCTTTTCTCCAATTAATCTGCCTTTTGGCATTTGATTTTTCAGTGGACTTTCAGAGGATGAAGGGGAAGTTTTCCCTTGACCCCTACAGCAACTTTTCAAAATAAAAGGTGTTTTTAAAAAACGGACGTTTGGAAAAAAAAAAAAAAAACATAGAAAAAAATGCATCTGCTTCAGGTTTTAAAAAAAAAAAAAAAAAAAAAAACAGAAAAAAATGCACGTTTGGCAGAAAATACAGACAATCTAAATGAAGAAATCCTACCCCACATATGAACTTTAGAGCTAGTATCTTCTAAATATGGCAAGTTTTGTCAGATGAACCAGGTCCATTTGCATTGAAATACTATTTAAGGTATATGCTGTATTCAGAACTGGTTCTGGGAAAATGCTCCATTGTTTATAATTGTTTTTCACCAGCTGTATTTAGTCTTCTAGTCTCCTGTCTGACTTTGTAATTCTAAAGCCACCCACTAGAAAATATACACCTCATGTCCTTTGCAGGGACATGGATAAAGCTGGAAACCATCATTCTCAGCAAACTGACACAAGAACAGAAAACAAAACACTGCATGTTCTTACTCATAAGTGGGTGTTGAACAATGAGAATTCATGGACACAGGGAGGGGAACACCACACACCGGGGCCTGTCGGGAGATGAGGGTCTAGCGGAGGGAGAGCATTAGGAGAAACACCTAATGTAGATGACCAGGTGATGGATACAGCAAACCACCATGGCATGTGTATACCTATGTAACAAACCTGCGTGTTCTGCACGTGTACCCCAAAACTTAAAATATAATAAGAAAAAAAAGAAAATATATACCTTTCAGTATCAATGATTTCTGCTTGTAAAAACCTGCTGTCATCTCCAGGAGGATCAAATATAGAAGTGCCCTATGATCTTTTCATCTTTCGTTTTGTTTTTTTTTTTTTT
>NW_022437042.1:7113264-7119472 GCF_009761245.1 Sapajus apella
AGGCAATTCTCCTGCCTCAGCCTCCTGAGTAGCTGGGATTACAGGCACGCACCACCATGCCCAGCTAATTTTTTGTATTTTTAGTAGAGACGGGGTTTCACCATGTTGACCAGGATGGTCTCGATCTCTTGACCTCGTGATCCACCCGCCTCGGCCTCCCAAAGTGCTGGGATTACAGGCTTGAGCCACCGCGCCTGGCCGTTTTGTTTTTTTTTTTAAGACGGGGTTTCACCATGTTGGTCAGGCTAGTCGTGAACTCCTGACCTCAGGTGATCCGCCCACCTTGGCCCCCAAAGTGCTTGGATTACAGGCGTGAGCCACTACGCCTGGCCCATCTTTCCTTATTAAGGAAAATTTAAAATGTATACAAAGCAAACAGAATGATATGGTGAATCTTCATGTACTATCATCCTCCCTGGAAAACTTTGAAGTCATTATTCCAAAGCAGCTTCTGCAATACAAGAAGCACTATCTTGCTGTTTATGTATACTTGTCTGTGTAATCTACAGGAAAGACTTTCAACCTAGATCAGATAATTTTTCGTGGGGATAGGGGAGATGTGGGCCAGAGGGTGGGGTCCTCTGCATTGTAGAATGTTTAGCAACATCCCTGGCCTTGACTCACTAGATATCTGTAGCAGCCCTGCCCCCACCCCACCACACGCACACCAGTTGTTACAACCAACATTTCCAGACATTACTAAATGTCTCCTGAAGGGCAAAATAGTCCCCTTTTGAGAACCACTGAGCTACAGTATTATCCTGTACTGCGGCTTACCTTGCCATGTATCACAATGATTTCTTCTTCTAAACACTGAACTGTGCAGTATGCATACTAATTAGTATGTCACACTTGTGGTATGACCTGAGTACAGTGGTGCCCTTTGAGACCTGGTTTTCCCTTCTCCCAGAAACTGCAGAACTATTTTTACATGGTATGATGACTCCTTTAGGAATTACTGAGAGCTAATTGGCTTTTTGATCTATAAGATTGCAAAGCTATTAAATCTTCTGCATTCTTGTTGTTGGCTTGCCTCCTCTTCGCTATCAGCATCTGGTATTATCTCAGCAGCCAGATGGGGGGGATTTCTCCCTATTGATCTTACAAGCTCATGGGTACCAATGTGCTAGTCAGACACTGACGTCTGTGGTGGAAGCCAGGGATTGGGTAGTTTCAATGTTGACAGTCTGATGCTTGGAATGATAGGTTGATTTTAGGCTATCGTAAGGTCCAGCAGTCCAGCAGTCTTTTTTTTTAATTGCATTTTAGGTTTTGGGGTACATGTGAAGAACATGCAAGATTGTTGCATAGGTACACACGTGGCAGTGTGATTTGCTGCCTTCCTCCCCTTCACCTACATCTGGCATTTCTCCCCATGCTATCTCTCCCCAACTCCCCACCCCCCCACTGTCCCTCCCCTAATTCCCACCAACAGACCCCAGTGTGTAGTGCTCCCCTCGCTGTGTCCATGTGTTCTCATTGTTCAATGCCCACCTATGAGTGAGAACATGCAGTGTTTGATTTTCTGCTCTTCTGTCGGTTTGCTGAGAATGATGGTTTCCAGGTTCATCCATGTTCCTACAAAGGACACGCACTCATCGTTTTTGATGGCTGCATAATATTCCATGGTGTATATGTACCACATTTTCCCTGTCCAGTCTATCATCGATGGGCATTTGGGTTGGTTCCAGGTCTTTGCTATTGTAAACAGTGCTGCAATGAACATTCGTGTGCACATGTCCTTACAGTAGAACGATTTATAATCCTTTGGATATATACCCAGTAATGGGATTGCTGCATCAAATGGAATTTCTATTTCTAGGTCCTTGAGGAATCACCACACTGTCTTCCACAATGGTTGAACTAATTTACACTCCCACAACAGTGTCAAAGTGTTCCTATTTCTCCGCATCCTCTCCAGCATCTGTTGTCTCCAGATTTTTTGATGATCGCCATTCTAACTGGTGTGAGATGGTATCTCAATGTTGTTTTGATTTGCATTTCTCTAATGAAGGTCAAGCAGTCTTATAACTTACCATCTCAGTGAAGACAGGTAATGGGACCAAAAAGGAAGCACATAAAAGCAAAACAGGACAAAATAAAATAATTAAAGAATGAATGCAAAGGATTTTTTGAGATTTAAAATGAAGAAGGCCAGGCGTAGTGGCTCACGCCTGTAATCCAAGCACTTTGGAGGCCAACGCGGGCGAATCACCTGAGGTCGGGAGTTCAAGACCAGCCTGACCAACATGGTGAAACCCCGTCTTTATAAATAAATAAATAAATAAATAAATAAAATTTTAAAAAATAAAAAAATGAAGAAAAGTTCTTTGGAATAAGCTACCTGATAACTTCTGCATTTTATGCTAAGGCTGTTTACGCCAAACCAAACTACTTGTCTCCTTGACGTCCAAACTGCTCCTTCGGTGAGAAAAACATCTTTTCTGTTTGTTTTTGTTGTTGTTGTTGTTTTCCCCTGAGATGGAGTCTCACTCTGTCGCCCAGGCTGGAGTGCAATGGCGCGATTTTGGCTCACTGCAACCTTTGCCTCCCAGGTTCAACCAATTCTCCACCTCAGCCTCCTGAGTAGCTAGGATTACAGACACCCACCATCATGCCTGGCTAATTTTTGTAGAGAAGGGTTTCACCTTGTTAACCAGGCTGGTCTTAAACTCCTGACCTCAGGTGATCCGCCCACCTCAGCCTCCCAGAGTGCTGAGATTACAGGCATGAGCAACCGCACCTGGCCAGAAAAAGGTCTTTTCATTATCCGTGCCAGGTGGTAGAGTTAGGCCTTCAGGTGGGAACTGGAATCCCACAAAAGAGGCAGAGTGGAAAGAAGGGTCATGCCATACTCAGACATACTTATACCTAGGTGATGGTTGATCTCTGCAGCAAACCACCATGACACATTTACCTATGTAACAAACCTGTATATCCTGCACATGTACCCCAGTGTTTAAAATAGAAATTGAAGAAAAATATGAGTTGAGCATGGTGTTGTGTGCCTGTAGTCCCAGCTACCAGGGGGCTGAGACAGCAGGATCACTTGAGCCTGGGAGGGGCATCAGAGAGGTTGCTCCTGACCCCTGGGAGGGAGAGGTTTGTCAGGTCACAGGGAAGAGATGATCATAGTTTGGTAACTGAGATGTGTTAGCACCATTTGTCTACTAGGTGTAAATAAGTGTAAGTAGGCCCCAGATTATAAAAACCCTCATTGTCTCCTCTTAGTTTTTTATTGTTGTTTTCCCTTCCATTTCATTTTCCTCTTCAAACTCATGAAGTCAGGCACCAGAGCCCACATTCTTTTTTTGTGTTTTTCCTTTGGAGACAGGGTCTGGCTCTGTCACCCAGGCTGGAGTGCAGTGTTGTGATCTCAGCTCACTGCAGCCTCCGCCTCCCAGGCTGAAGCCATCATCTCATCTCAGCCTCTCAAGTAGCTGGGACTATAGGCATGTGCCACAACACCTGGCAAATTTTCGTATTTTTTGTAGAGACAGGGTTTTGCCATTTTGCTCAGGCTGGTCTTGGACTCCTGAGCTCAATTCATCCACCAACCTCAGCCTCCCAAAGTGCTGGGGTTACAGGCGTGAGACACTGTGCCCAGCCTAGAGCCCACACTCTTAACCCTACACTGCAGGAGTTTGAACCCAGATTTTACCACTTAGCTGCATGACCTTTAGCAAGTTAATTAACTTCTCTATACTTCTGTTTCTTCCTTTATCAAACGAAGGTAATAGTATCCATTGGGATTGGAGGAGTCCGCATGACTCCAAGAGGAGTCACACCTCTTTGTCCAAGTTCTAAATCAACTTAAAAAAAAAAAAAAAAAAAAGAGGAAAGGATGAAGTATCCAGGAAAATGTAGTTAAAGCTCTAAGCAATTGGACCTTCTAATAGTAAACTGAAACAGACTGACCTACCAAGAGACATGCAGCACTGGAAGAGAGCAGAACAGAGCAGAACACCTACTCTTGTCCCAAGATTAAATAGAGAGTTAAAGACTAGGCTACACATGCCCAGTTTCTTTTCCTTTCTTTCTTCTTCTTTTTTTTTTTTTTTTTTAGATTGAGTCTTGCTCTTGTCGCCCAACTGGAGTGCAATGGCGTGATTTCAGCTCGCTGCACCCTCTGCCTCCGAGATTCAAGCAATTCTGCCTCAGCCTTCTGAGTAGGTAGGATTACAGGTGCCTGCCACTACACCTGGCTAATTTTTGTATTTTTAGTGGAGACAGGGCTTTGCCATGTTGGCCAGGCTGGTCTCGAACTCCTGACCTCGCGATCCGCCCGCCTCAGCCTCCCAAAGTGCTGGGATTACAGGCATGAGCCACTGTGCCTGGCCAACAGTTCTTCCAAAAGGATCCATCAAGTAAGCCATGCCTCCTGAAGGAAAGCAGTTGCAGGAAGAGTGGAAAAATTAAGGAGGCAGAGAGCAAAGGCAGAGAAACTAGTATTAATCTATAGAGCAAGACCTCTCACCCTCATCAGAAGGATACATCTGTGCTGCATGGAGACTGTTGATATAGGCCTTTGTTTGGGTGGGAGCTGTCTTACGGTACACTAAGCTTTGTTATATGCATAGGCTCTGTCTTAGGTCAAGTTTAACACACACACACACACACCCGGCCAGATGCAGTGGTTCATGGCTGTAATTCTAGCACTTTGGGAGGATGAGATGGGTGGATCACCTGAGGTCAGGAGTTCGAGACCAGCCTGGCCAACATGGTGAAACCCGTCTCTACGGGGCATGGTGGCACATGCCTGTAATCCCACTTACTTGGGAGACTGAGGCAGGAGAATTGCTTCAACCCAGGAGGCGGAGGTTGCAGTGAGCCGAGATTATGCCATTGCACTCCAGCCTAGACAACAAGAGCAAAACTCCATCCAAAAAAAAAAAAAAAAAAAAAAAACAAACAGATACATACCCTGAGATAAAGATTTGAGCATAAGTGGCTTATTAAGGAAGTGCTCCAAGGAGAAACAGATAAGGAAGTGAGGAAAAGAGGACAGAAGAGGGGATGAGAACAAGCGTGGATGCAAAATGAAGTGCCAGCCTCTGCTTCATCCAATCAGGATATATAAAACATAGATTATTGAGAATTTGTCCAGCCTGAGGCAAGGGAGCTGGGCTTTCATACTTTCACATGAGTTATCCAGTTGGCTACAGGCTATCCCAGGAGAAACATAAACTCCTAGATACTTCCAACTCTCCAGACATTTACAGCAATATGCCGCTCTTGTAGGCCAATGGCAGTCTGCTAAAGAAGGTTGATGATGCCAGACTTTAAAAAGAAAATCATACAAGACAGGAGATGGGTCCCCAGAACTGTTGAGAAGGATTCAAAATATCTAGATCTAGCCCTATGCATAGGCAAGAGGTTGTTTGTTAATGGACCCCACGATAGTGTGGAGATGTTCTCCAATGTGCTTAGGACCTCTCTTTGGTATGCTGAACAATGCTGCACATTGCTATAAACTGTAGTCTGTGTGGGACTGTCTCCTGGAATGCTGGGTATTGGTAATATATTTGTATTAACTAATCTTAGTTAAGTAAAATATAAATATTAACATCTCTAGGATAACCACTACAAACATAAAAGTGCATCTTTCAAACCGGCAAAGGGGAAAAAAAATGGAAGAAAGAAAAAAATCAACCAATCCAAAGAAGACAAGAAAATAGGAAAAAGTTTTTGGAAAAGTGGCAGAATAGAATAAAGGATTGGAATAATGGAAGATTTAAACCTAAGTATATCAATAATTGCATGAAAAACAAATGAACTAAATGTTCCAGCCGAAAAGCAAAGATTATCAGTCTGGGTTTTAAAAACTCTAGCTTTTTTTTTTTTTTTTGAGACAAGGTCTGCCTCTGTCACCCAGGCTGGAGTGCAGTGGCACGATCTTGGATCACTGCAACCTCTGCCTCCCATGCTCAAGCAATCCTCCCACCTCAGCCTCCGGAACAGCTGGGACTACAGGCTTTCACCACCACACCCGGCTAATTTTTGTATTTTTTGTAGGCTGGTCTCAAACTCCTGAGCTAAAGCCATCTGCCCACTTCGGCCTCCCAAAGTGTTGGGATTACAGGCGTGAGCCACTGCTCCCGGCCAAAGTCTAGCTATCTTTTCTTTTTAGGCCACCATGAGGCATGATTTTTTTTTTTTTTTTTTTGAGACGGGAGTTTTCCTCTTTTTTCCCAGGCTGGGGTGCAAT
>NW_022437042.1:7119572-7135679 GCF_009761245.1 Sapajus apella
AGAGATGGGGTTTCACCATGTTGGTCCGGCTGGTCTCGAACTCCTGACCTCAGGTGATCCGCCCACCTCGGCCTCCCAAAGTGCTGGGATTACAGATATGAGCCACTGTGCCCAGCCAAGTCTAGCTATTTTTAAGGGATATCCCTAAAACACAGGGACACGAGAAAGTTGAAAGTGAAATGATGGGGCAAATACACCATCCAAATACTAAGATCAACAAAAATTAAGCTGTTGTAATTTAATTTCTTTTATTTTTTATTTTTTTTAATTTCTTTTAATTGTGCTTTAATTTCTTCTTGATATTAGGGTAAATATCAGATAAAATGGACTTTAAAAGAAAAATAAGGCCAGGCATGGTGGCTCACACCTGTAAATCCCAGCACTTTGGGAGGGCGAGGCAGGCAGATCACAAGGTCAGGAGTTCGAGACCAGCCTGAGCAACATGGAGAAAACCCATCTCTACTAAAAATACAAAATTAGCCACCCACAGTGGCGCCTCTCTGTAGTCCCAGCTACTTGGAAGGCTAAGACAGGAGAATCACCTGAACTCGGTAGGCGAAGGTTGCAGTGAGCCGAGATCGCGCCATTCCACTCCAGCCCAGGCAACAAGAGTGAGACTCCATCTCAAAAATAAATTAAAAAAGAAAAGAAAAGAAAAATAATTACAGCCAAGTGCAGTGGCTTGCGCCTGTAATCCCAGCACTTTGAGAGGCCAAGGTGGGCCGATCACTTCAGGTCAGGAATGCGAGACCAGCCTGGATAACATGGTGACACCCCGTTTCCACTAAAAATACAAAAACTTAGCTGGGTGTGGGGGTGTGCACCTGTAATCCCAGCTACTTGGGAGGCGGAAGAAGGAGAATCGCTTGAACCCAAGAGACGGAGGTCGCAGTGAGCTGAAATCGCACCTTTGCACTCCAGCTCAGGCAACAAGAGCAAAACTCGGTCTCAAAAAAAAATAATAATAATAATAATAATTGCTACATTTAAGGGTGGTTCTTATGTATTCATAAATTTCAATTGACTGGGAAAATATAACAATCCTAGTCTTGAATGTACTCAATTACAGTTTTGAAATATGTGAAGCAAAAAATAACAGAACTATGAAAAGAAATTGACAAATTCACCACCACAGACAGTCTTTAGTTCATCTCTCTCAGAAATTGATAGATGAAGCAGACAAAATAATCAGTGATGATGTAGAAAATTTGAACAAATGAATAAGCTTGAGCTGCTGGCTATACATAGAACACTGTACCTAGCAACTGGAAAATAAACATTCTTTACAAGAACACATGAACAGAAGTAGAGGGAGGGGGTAAAGAAAAGAAAAAAAAAAGAAGAATACACAAGCAGGGCCATGTTCACAGATCAAGGGGACCTAGCTAAAGGGAAAAGTGGGGGCCAAATTCCATGCCATGCTCCACTTGCCAAAGCACATGTTCAAGTGTGGCGCTGCATTTAGCTGGAAGATAGAACATATTTTCCTAATTCACTTAAAGGCAATGTGTCTAGTGTAGTCCAGCACATTGAACATGTATAAAAATTAACCATATACTAGATTAAAAAAAAAAAAAACAAATGTTGGCCGGGCACAATGGCTTACGCCAGTAATTCCAAAGCTTTGGGAGGCCGAGGCGGGCGGATCACTTGAAATCAGGAGTTTGAGACCAGCCTGGCCAACATGGTGAAATCCCTTCTCTGCCAAAAAAAAAAAAAAAAAAAATACAAAAATTAGCCAGGTGCAGTGGCATGCGCCTGTAATACTAATTACTCAGGAGGCTGAGGCAGGAGAATCACTTGAACCCAGGAGGTGGAGGCTGCAGTGAACGGAGACTGCACTACTGCACTCCAGCCTAGGGGATGGAGTGAGGCTCTGTCTCAAAAAAATTTTTTTAATTTAAATTTAAAATTTAAAAAAATAAGTCAACAAGTTTCAAAGAATTGGTATTATCCAGTTCACATTTTCTGACCACAATGCAATTAAATTGTAAATCAATAACAAAAAGATAAAGAAAATGACCATCTTTGGAAATTTAAAAACATACTTTGAAATAAATTGCAGGTCAAAAAAGTCAAAAATGATAAAATATTTAGCAGCAAACAGTAACAAAAATATTACATATGACAACACATGACAGGAATTATGGCTTGCAGCTAAAGTGGTATTTTAAAAAAATTTAGGCCCGGTGCCGTGGCTCACGCCTATAATCCCAGCACTTTTGGAGGCCAAGGCGGGCAGATCACGAGGTCAAGAGATCGAGACCATCCTGGCCAACATGGTGAAACCCCGTCTCTACTAAAAATACAAAAATTAGCTGGGCGTGGTGGCGCGCGCCTGTAGTCCCAGCTACTCAGGAGGCTGAGGCAGGAGAATTGCTTGAACCCGGGAGGCGGAGGTTGCGGTGAGCCGAGATCGCGCCACTGCACTCCAGCCTGGCACCCGGCAACAATATTTCAGAAACAATAACAGAATAAACAGAGTAAATGAAAGTAGAAATAAAGAAACTTTAAAATACAAATATTCATAAAATTCCAGAATAAATAGGGGTTTTTTGTTGTTGTTTGTTTGTTGAGTGTCTCACTGTCACCCAGGCTAAAATGCAGTGGTGCAATCTCGGCTCACTGCAACCTTCGCCTCTTGGATTCAAACGATTCTCATATCTCAGCCTCTGGAGTAGCTAACAGGTGTGTGCCACCACACCTGGCTAATTTTCTTGCATTTTTAGTAGAGACAGGTTTTCAGGCTGGTCTCTAACTCCTGGCCTCAAGTGATCCACCTGCCTCGGCCTCCCAAAGTGCTGGGATTATAGGCTTGAGCCACCGTGCCTGGCCAAGAATAAGCAGGTATCTTTAAAAAATTAATGAAAAAGAAAATATCCATTGTCAAGGATCAATAAAACCAAAAATTGGTTAGTTGAAAAGTCTAATAAAATTGACAATTCTCTGGCAAGACTGATCACAACATGGAAGAGAGAAGGTACATATAAACCAGTACCAGTAATTATATCATTGGGTTCATGACAGGAAGCAGATGAAATACTTAAAAGGAATGATTAAAGAGAGTTTAATGAAATAACCATGCATAAGGATGTGGGCAGGACTAAGGGAAACCTACAACAGATGGTGAAGCACTTCTGGGATAGCAACACTAGAAAACATTAGCACTCCTGGGCCAGGTGCAGTGGCTCACGCCTGTAATCCCAGAACTTTGGGAGGCCAAAGCGAGAGGATCACCTGAGGTTGGGAGTTCAAGAGCAGCCTGACCAACATGAAGAAACCCCGTCTCTACTAAAAATACAAAATTAGCCGGGAGTGGTGGCACATGCCTGTAATCCCAGCTACTCGGGAGGCTGAGGCAGGAGAATCTCTTGAACCCCAGAGCGGGATGTTGCGGTGAGCTGAGATTACACCACTGCACAACCTGGGCAACAAGAGCAAAACTCCCTCTTAAAAAAATAAATAAATAAGAAAACATTAGCATTCCTAAGCCTGAAGGGGCAATGGGAGGGAGTAGTTACCAAAAGCTAGTGAGAGCTGTGGCAGTAGCTATAAGGAAAGGAACACCCAATTGGAACCGTGGGTTTCTGTAGAGGAAATGTAGTCACTGCCAATTCATATCCTAGCAGGAAGGGTGTCTGGAAAATACCCCACTCTTTCTCTCCTTCACCATCTGATCTCCTGCTGATACCTCCCGTGGGCTGGAGGATAAAGAAGTCATAATGCAAAAAATGCTGGCAAATGCAGTTTATGTGGGTCAGGGGACAGAGCAGGGTGGAGAAAGGTTAAAAGTAGATCTTGAAAGGGAAAACAGAATTTCCAGTGCTGGCCATTTCTTTTGTCCTCTCTACATCCACTCTTGCTTTTTGTCCAGATGAAAAACTTATGTCCTCAAAACCGAATGTACAAAGTCCTATCAGCTACCGTATCATTACAGGGTAAAGTTGATTCATTCATACTCCCACATTAACTCTAAAATATTAGCCACTGTCAGTGGATTTTATACAAAGTGGAAGAGAAAGGAGGAGCTATTAACATAAACATAGTTGCTACAGTCCCTGCTTCTGAAACCAGAAGCAAGCCTTCAGTTGATAATCATACCTCTTTTTTCTACCATTCACTCCATGTTTCCCTTATCCTCTTCCAGCATCTCAGCAGGACAGGATACATCACCTGATGAAGTTCCTGAAAGCTTTATCCCCACTGAATCTGGGTCCTTATCATCTTACCTTGATTGAATTACCAGTTTTCATTGACCAATACTATTGAGCAAGAGAACAGCAAGAGGAAGCCCACTGAAAGCCTCTGGGTTCTAGACACAGCCCTTCTTGCAAGAAGATTGTTTTTGGGTGATGGGACACAGGATAAGATCAGTGAATTCCACAGAGATGAGCTTATCAACACATTTCCTTCATCCTAAAATAAAATGAGTTCCTTTGTTGGTGGCACTGTTCAGTGGGATGCCATGTTGATGAATAAGGCATTCTATGAGTCCACATGGTGGTGCTGGCAAAAGCATTACAAGTATGAAAAGCAAATTTGTATTCAGAGTATGTATCTGTTCCTGTAAAGACATTCTGTGCCTTCTCCCATGATGAAAGGAGTCTAGTGTAACTAACCTCCCACCAGATGACTATCTGGTTCCCTGTGGAATGGAACCATACTGGTGCCTCAGCCTCTGGTCCCCGCTGATAAGCAGATTGCCCATTAGACAGTGATGACAGAGAGATCAGCTTCAGTGAGAAGAACCTGTTGGTGAGTCCATATGTAGACCCCATCCCAGCTGCCATGACCATTTTGTACAAGGGTCTACTGAGGAAACATTAAGGTAACTGAAGGAAAAGGTTGACTAACATCACAGAATAGATCATCTCATCCACTTGATTGCTGAGACTCTCCTCTACACAGGAGAGTCTCCTGCCATCTGGGGACAATTACGTGGAATACAAATACTTTCACATCTGGCCTACTGTAAGAGATCCATGCACATATCACTCTCCTAAGACTCCTCGTCACCAAATTCTTGTCCTGTTCTTTTCACACTCTTGACTAGCCAGCCAACTTGTTAGCCACTGCCCATGAATCTGCATAGATCAGTATATGTGTATGTTTATCCTTACTTCCATGTAAACAATCAGATGTAATATTTGGGAAGATTTTCCTATACTTCTGTCTTTAGGGGCCATTCCTGAGTGAGGCTATAAGACAACTGCTGCCCATTTTCAGCAGTTGCAAGCCTACTATGCAAACACACCCATAGACCCACAGACCTACATCTTCTTGCTTGTTAAATAGTCATAAAGAACTCTCTTTGAGGCCATATATATGGACTGATGGAGAGATAGTGGCAAGTATCATGAGAGTCTGTTTGAGCCACTTCCTCGTTCAGTTTACTTTTACCTTCCCACTTTTCTAGGATCAAATATTATATGCAATTTCTATATAATAATGGAATGCTGCCTGCATATGGCCATTTGATGATTAAATGGGTTAGATAACACTCAGTTAATGATGGACGGTTCAAGTCGCATAGTCTCTTCATGTCCCACAGTCAGAAATTCAGTCATGGCCAGGAATGATGGCTCGCGCCTGTAAACCCAACACTTTGAGATGCCAAGGCAGGAGGATCACTTGAGGACAGGAGTTTGAGACCATCCTTGGCAACATAGTGGGACCCTGTTTCTACAAAAGAAATTAAAAATTATCTGGGCATAGCGGTACACACCTGTAGTTCTAGTTCCTCGGCAGGCTGAGGTGGAAGGATCCCTTGAGCCCAGGAGTTCAAGGCTGCAGTGAGCTATAATTGTACCGCTGCATTCCAGGCTGGGCAACAGAACAAGACCCTTGAAAAAAAATGAAAGAAAGAAAGAAAGAAGGGAGGGAAGGAGGGAGGGAGGGAGGGAGGGAGGAAGGAAAGGAAGAAAAAAAAAGAAAGGAAGGAAGCGAAATTCAGTCTCCACCAGGGCCTGGTAGCAAACCAGGTGCTGCCTTTCAAATGAAGAATAATTGTTAAGTAAGGAAAGTATAGTCTTGGCCAGGTGCAATGGCTCACACCTGCAATCCCAGCACTTTAGGAGGCTGAAGTAGGCAGATCGCTTGAGCTCAGGAATTCGAGACCAGCCTGTGCAACATGGCTAAACCCCATCTCTACAAAAAGTACAGAAAGCAGCTAGGCACACTGATGAACACCTATAGTCTCAGCCACTCGGGAGGCTGAGACAGGAGAATCGCTTGAGCCTGGGAGGTGGAAGTTGCAGTGAGCCAAGATTGCACCACTGCACTCCAGCCTGGGCAACAGAGCCAGACCCTGCCTCGAAAAATCAAAAGGAGGATGTAGAGCCTTACATTCAATCCCCTAAGAATCTGTGCTGTGAGACTTACTGGGCTTCATAGAACATCTCTGCCACACTCTTCCAAAACCATTCAGTCTGCTGAGTCATAAGGCCCAAGCAACAGGGCAGCCCAGATTTGCTGCAGAGCCTTTTCTTACTTCAAATCCCACTCAAAACTGGCAGCCTTACAGGTTACTCAGTAAATAGGCCAGAGCAGAATGCCCAAATATGGTATGCATTGCCACCTAAATCTAACAAGGCCCACAGAGGACTGGTTTCTTTCTTTGTGGTGGGTGATGCAGGGAAAAACAATTTGTCTTTTATTTTAGAGGGGATAGCTTGACATGCACCAGACCACTGGACCCCTAGAAATGTCATCCATTTAGCAGACATCAGAACTTTCATAGGATTTGTCTCCTAGCCTGTGACCGTAAGTCAATTATGGTGCTTGATTGTTGCTGCTCAAAGGAATCATGATCATTATGTCATCAATGTAATGGACCATCATCATGTCTGTGGGGTTAAAGGACAGCCAGTTCCTTTTGGAATAGATTATGATAGAAAACAGCCTAGTTTAAGATAGCCCTGAGGTAAGAGAATGAGGATAAACCGTCCCTGATTATCTTTGCTGATATTATTTGCTAGGGAATAAGGTGCCAGAGGCTATGTTCATTTGCTACAGTAAATGGGAACCACAGCTGTGACTGGAATCATTACCTGACGAACAGTAGCCCACAAATGCCTACAGCTTTTTTCATAGGCCGAACAGGCCAGTTAAATAGGGGTATGTAGCTGGAATCTTCACATTTCCATCTTTCAAGTCCTTGGTTTTGGTTCCAATCTCTTCCATTGTCTTAGGGATTTGGTCTTGCTTTAAGGGTAAGGGTGAGAGGTGGAGGAGGTACAGTTAAAGGGTTGCTACTTGCTACTTCCCTATAATAAGAGCTTTCCCTCTGTGGATATGTAGGTCAGAAAACCAGTGTGTGGTGATTCTGCAAAGATGGTCACAAGTTCCCACTGAAATGGACTTAGACCAAGACTTTATTTAGCATCTGACTCAATGAATCCCCACTCTGGTGATGGATAACAGTGGCAAACTATGTCTACATGTTGGACTTAGTGGGTTAGGAAGTTCAAGTGCAGGAGAAATGCTTCCACCAGGGAATGTGGCAGAATGTGATGGATAACAGTGGCAAACTATGTATATAAGAATTAGCATCAATTTAGAGACAGAATCTAATAATTTTCAAGAAGTTCTGGATATTTCCTTTTTCTTTTTTTTTTTAATTTTAGAGACGGGGTTTCACCATGTTGGCCAGGCTGGTCTTGAACTCCTGACCTCAAGCAATCCACCCGCCTCAGCCTCCCAAAGTGCTGGGATTACAGGCACGAGCCACCGCGACTGGCTTCCTTTTTCTTTTTCTTTTTCTTTTTTTCTGGAATTATAAGCATGAGCTACTGCGCCCATCCCGAATCCCTTTTTTATTTTATTTTATTTTTGAGATGGAGTCTCGCTCTGTTGCCCAGGCTGGAGTGCAATGGCGCCATCTCGGCTCACTGCAACCTCTGCCTCCCGGGTTCAAGCAATTGTCCTACCTCAGCCTCCTGAGTAGCTGGGATTACAGGCATGTGCCACCACACCCAGCTAATTTTTTTATATTTTTAGTAGAGACAGGGTTTCACCATATTGATCACGCTGGTCTTGAAGTCCTGACCTTGTGATCCACCCACTTCAGGCTCTCAAAGTGCTGGGATTACAGGCGTGAGCCACTGCACCTGGCCGCTATTTCCTTTTTCTTGGTCATGGTCCTCTACTGAATGGCCACAGGTCCCAGTCTGGGGGAAACTTAGAAGACTTGCAATATACATCTGTGATCGCATCACAGCAGAGTCCTTTCTCAGAGAAATCCAGCCTCCCTCTTAATCAATGGGCTCCAGGATCTGTGAACTGGCTTAGTAGATCTGGGAACAGAGTAAGAGTCGAGGAGTCTGCAAGGTTTCTGCCCACCAGACCTAGAATTTTTCTGCTTCTGAAAGTCACATCTATTTTATTCCAAGGGAATTCCATAAATAATCAACCACTGCAACAGATGGAGGCAAAAAACACTCTATTGCCATCCTATCCCTGTACTTCATTATGTCACTTGCACCCACCTTAGTTCTCAAAGTTAAGTACCATTTGGACCCTATTGTTCCCACGGAAGCGTCTCCCACCATCATCCCTGGCCTACAAAGGATGGAGCTTTTCGATAATACTAGTGCTCCTCTCACCAACGTATTTCTTGATGCCTGATTGAAGAGAGTGCCCTCCCATTACAGTGACCAACTTGTCCCAATTTTCCTGGGACTGTACCACTTTTAAAGTGAAAATGTCACAACCTAGGAAACCTGTAAGTCCGAGGCAAATCAAGGCAGTGGTCACCCCACTACCCAGTTTTTCTGACAATGTAGTTGGAAGTAGGCATCGAGCAGGTGGCACGTAATTAATTTCACTTTAACATTCCCTTCCCCTTGGGCATTTGTGCATCTGGGTTACACTAAGATCTAATCATTCTTATGAAAGTGGAGGTAATGTGGTATTGTGGGGGTTGGTTCTGAGGAGAATTAACATTCCTTGGGAGACAAACACCTCAGTGGGAGTCACTAAAACGTTTTTGTCAAGCACAGTGGCTCACACCTGTAATCCCAGCACTTTGGGAGGCCGAGGCAGGTGGATCACCTAAGGTCAGGAGTTGAAAACCAGCTTGATCAACATGGCAAAAACCCATTTCTACTGAAAAATACAAAAATTAGCCGGGTGTGGTGGCTTATGCCTGTAGTCCCAGCTACTGGGAAGCCCGAGACAGGAGAATTGTTTGAACCTGGGAGGTGGAGGTTGCAGTGAGCTGAGATCGTGCCACTGCACTCCAGCCTGGGTGACAGAGCAAGACTCTATCTCAATAAATAAACAAACAGACAAACAAACAAAAATAAAAGGCTGTTTGTTTTTAAAACAGAGTTTCGCTCTCATTGCCCTGGCTGGAGTGCAATGGCACAATCTTGGCTCACCGCAACCTCCTCCTCCCGGGTTCAGTTGATTCTACTGCCTCAGCCTCCCGAGTAGCTGGAATTACAGGCATGTGCCACCACGCCCAGCTAATTTTTTGTATTTTTAGTAGAGACTGGGTTTCTCAAAAAAAAAAAAAAAGAGAGAGAGAGCCTGGGTTTCTCCATGTTGGTCAGGCTGGTCTCGAACTCCCGACCTCAGGTGATCTGCCCACGTTGGCCCCCCGAAGTGCTGGAATTACAGGCATGAGCCACCGCACCAGGCCATAAAAGGTTTTTATGCAGGGGAAGCCTGGTACCTTTAGACAAGGAATATAGGGCTGCTTCTACTGGCAAGGAAGGGGAGTTGGGGGTTAAATTTTTCTCAGCTTCATCTGTTTATGCCCAAATAATTCCATCCAATGTGTTAGGGTCCTATTCCTTCCCCAGGAGTGCCTTTAATGTAACCTAAGAGTCCTGGCAAGTCTGTATCTTTAATTTATGCTGCACATCTGCAACATTTATAATCAGTCCCTAAGTGTGATCTTCAGGCATATCTGTCCTGCAGCTTGAGGAAATAAAGACTCCTTTAATGCTGGCATTGTGGCTCTTGGATTTTCCATTATGGTCTGAGGTGTGCATTTGAGGCTTTCAATTTGTCCTCTTTTCAATGTAAGTTCTCTAAGGTCATCAGAAACAGCCTTAGCCACGTTAGCAATCACCATTGTCACCATAGGGACTAAGTGCTCTAACCACTTGATTTTGCAAAGGTTTGTCCTACAATTGCATTCCATTTCAAGCCATCATGGGTGATAATTTAAGTAATCACCATTCAATTCATGCCACACATTAAAAATGTCCCATTTCCCCTAGCAAAGAAGTCATCTAAAAGATAGCATTCTTTAAGAAGGAAGAAGCAGAAATTAGGAGTGCAGGGAGTTTACCGGAAAATAAAACTCATGAAGGAAAAGAGGATTAGTAATCAGAGGTCTAGACACACAAAAAAATTAAAGTAAGTTAAACACAGGATTTCAACTTTTTTTTTTTTTTTTTTTTTTTTTAGACTTGCTCTGTTTCCCAGGCTGGAGTGCACTGGTGCAATCTTGGTTCACTGCAACCTCCACCTCCCAGGTTCAAGTGATTCTCCTGCCTCAGCCTCCTGAGTAGCTGGGACTACAGACGTCTGCCACCACACCCAGCTAATTTTTTTTTGGGGGGGTTATCTTTAGTAGAGATGGGGTTTCACCATGTTGGCCAGGCTGGTCTCAAACTACTAACTTTGTGATCTGCCCACCTCAGCCTCCCAAAGTGCTGGGATCACAGGCATGAGCCACCATGCCCAGCTCTTTTTTTGGAGACAGGGTCTCACTCTGTCACTCAGGCTGGAGTGCAGTGGTGTGATCATGGCTCACTGCAGCCTCAACCTCCTGGGCTCAAGCAATCCTTCCTCCTCAACCTTCCGAGTAGCTGGTACTACAGTGCGTGTCACAGCACCTCGCTAATTTTTTAATTCAGTCAATGGTTCTCAAACTTTAGTGTGCATCAGAATCCCCTAAAAGGCTTATTAAAACAGACCGCTGGGACCTACTCTCAGGGTTTCTAATTCAGTAGGTCTAGAGTGGGGCTTGAAATTTGCCTTTCTAACAGGTACCCAGGTGATATTCATGCTGATGGTCTAGAGACAATATTTTGAGAACTGCTTCGCTAAGCATTAGAAGTGGTTCTTACAAGGCCAGGCACGGTGGCTCATGCCTGTAATCCCAGCACTTTGGGAGGCCTAGGCTTGTAGATCACCTGAGATCAGGAATTCAAGACCAGCCCGGCCAACATGGCAAAACCCCATCTCTACTAACAACACAAAAAAATTAGCCAGGCATGGTGGTGGACACCTGTAATCCCAGCTACTCGAGAGGCTGAGGCAGGAGAATCCTTAAACCCGAGAGATTGTGCCACTGCACTCCAGCTTGGGCAACAAAAGCGAAACTCCATCTCAAAAAAAAAAAAAAAAAAAAAAAAGTGGTTCTTAAAGTGAGCTACTCCAGCAACCCACATCCAAATCACCTAGAACCCTGGCCTCATGGGGTGCATGTTCCAAAGGAGAAGAGAGACAATAAACAATTAAACTAATAGAAATACAATGTTATATAAATAAAGCGAAGCAAGAAGATGAAGAGTGATAGGGAATGCTATTTTAGATAGGGTGGTCAAATGAGGCACCTCTAAGAAGAAAACACTGGACAGAGATGTTAATGAACAAAGAGCAAGCTACTAATTATAATTCATGTCAACATGTTAATATGTGAGGGAAGAGTATTACAGGCTGAAAGAAAAATCAGTGCAGAGCCCACGAGACAGGAATATGCTTGGTATGTGTTCCTGGAATAACTCAAGGCCAAGAATGTGATTCTTTGTTCTTTCTGGTTCCTTTTGTTCTTTTCTCCCTGGGGCAATAAACTCAGTTTATTCTCTATCTCATAAATAAGGTTCTACAACTTGCATTTTCCCTTAATGATAAATCATGAACATCCTTTCATGTCACTACATTTAAGATCTGCCTCATTGTTTATAACAATTGCATAGCATATCACTGTATAAATGCACTAGGGATTTATTCAGAAAAAAATTTTTTTTCTTTACAGCTAGTGCTCGACTTACAACCAGGATTGGTTCCGACAAACCGGTCGTAACACGATTTGGTCATAAGTTGAGTAGGCTATATGTACAGTACTGTGAAATGATGTTATAAAAATCTTTAAGTCATATTTTATCATAATTTTCTTTCATTATTGTTATATATCATAATTTTCTTTGTTCATTTTATGCCATTTGTATCATCTCTACACCATTTTGTTTCTTATTTTCACATTCATCAGGTTTAAGTAAAACACTGCATTACCAGTACAACTGGTTTAATATTTGCAAAACATACAAAATTACAAAATACAGGTGCATACAAAAATACAACATACAGGTGTAAAAAATACCATAGGAAACATTTTCCCAATTGCAAAACATATCAAAATATATAAACATGTATGAAACATTTTATTGGCCGCTGGTGCTTGGCTGCGGATCGTTAATGTCGTCATCTGAGGCAGCAGTTGGGGTTACCGGAGTTGGTTTTTTCATAAACATGGTGAGCTTTGTCTGAATTGTATGTTTCTTTTTTTCTTCATAAATTTCACGATACGGACGAAACACATCGTGCGCCATCCGTTCAATCCTTGCAAATCGTTCAATGTTTGAGTCCATTGCTTCGAAATGTATAAGAAGTTTATTGGGAGGGGTTTGATGAAAAATATCCAAGACACAGGCCGGGTGCTGTGGCTCACGCCTGTAATCCCAGCACTTTGGGAGGCCGAGGCGGGTGGATCACGAGGTCAATAGATCGAGACCATCCTGGTCAACATGGTGAAACCCCATCTCTACTAACAACACAAAAAAATTAGCCAGGCATGGTGGTGGACACCTGTAATCCCAGCTACTCAGGAGGCTGAGGCAGGAGAATTGCCTGCACCCAGGAGGCGGAGGTTGCGGTGAGCCAAGATCGCGCCATTGCACTCCAGCCTGAGTAACAAGAGCGAAGCTCCGTCTCAAAAAAAAAAAAATATATATCCAAGACACAAAACACAAATTGTTGTACCGTGTGTGGTGGGATAACAGTTGAAATGGTGCACGCGGAGATGGTAGTGCTGCCGGAAGCTGGTCCGCACTGTCCTACGGCAGATGCGGAGCAGTCGTGGCTAGCGATTGTGGTCGTAAAGTCGAATGGTCGTAAGTTGCATAGGTCGTAAGTCGATCTATACCTGTATATATAAATGAGTTAGGCTCAGCTAGTCTCAAACTCCTGGTCTTAAGCAATCCTCCGGCCTCAGCCTCCCAAACTGCTGGGATTTACAGGTGTGAGACACTGAGCCTGGCCTCAATTATTTCTTTAATCAGTTTTCAACAGATGAACAGTTAAATTGTTTCCAGGTCTTAGCTATGACCCCAAAAAGGCTGTAGCAGGCTGGGTGCAGTGGCTCATGCCTGTGATCCCAGCACTTTGGGAAGCCGAAGTGGGTGGATTACTTGAGGTCAGGAGTTCGAGACCAGCCTGCCCAACATGGTAAAAATTCGTCTCTACTAAAAATACAAAAATTAGCCGGGAATGGTGGTAGGCCCCTGTAATCCCAGCCACCCGAGAGGCTGAGGCAAGAAAATCGCTTGAACTCAGGAGGCGGAAGTTGCAGTGAGCCAAGATCGCACCACTGCACTCCAACCTGGGTGATAGAGCAAGACTCCATCTCAAGAAGAAAAAAGAAAAGAAATGCTGTAGCAAGTATGTGTATATGTGTGTGTATGTACTTGTTCATGCAGTGTGAATTTATTGAGCAGGTATTATGTGTTTGGTACTGTGTTATATGCTGAAAATACAATGACTAACAAAACAGACATGATTCTTGCTCTTATGGAATCTATGATCTACTGGGGAGAGTATCATACAATTAGGATATAACTAACAACTGTCTAAAGTTCTAGCAAGGTATGGCAGACACTGCTGTGCAGCAACCCAACTCTCACTCTCAGTCCCATTTTCCCCGCCTCCTCCCAGCTAGAATATTGGCCAAAGAGACAGAGTGGGTTGTGGTAGGCAATACAATGGTCCCCCAAAAGATGTACATGTCCTAGTCTCCAGAATCTGTGAATATGTTAGGTTACATGGCAAAGGGGAATTATGATTGCAAATAGAAGTAAGGTTGCAGGCCGGGTGCAGTAGCTCACGCCTATAATCCTAGCACTTTGGGAGGCCAAGGCTGGCAGATCACAAGGTCAAGAGATAGAGACCATCCTGGCCAACATGGTGAAACCCCTGTCTGTACTAAAAATGCAAAATTAGCCAGGTGTGGTGGCGAGCACCTGTAGTCCCAGCTACTCGGGAGGCTGGGGAAGGAGAATTGCTTGAACCTGGGAGGCGGGCATTGGCAGTGAAGCAAGATCGCACCACTGCATTCCAGCCTGGCAACAAAGCAAGACCCCATCTCAAAAAAAATTTAAAAAGTAGGATTGCAAATCAGCTGACCTCAAAATAGAGAAATCAGCTAGGATTATTCAGGTGGGTCCAAAATAATCACAAGCATCCTTAAATGTGGAAGACAGAGGGCAGAAGAGTCAGAGAAGGAGATGTGTAATGAAAACAGAAGTCAAAGTGATGTAGGCTGGGCGTGGTGGCTCACACCAGTCATCCCAGCACTTTAGGAGGCTGAGGCTGGAGGATCACCTGAGGTCAGGAGTTGGAGACCAGCCTGGTCAACATGGTGAAACCCTGTCTCTACTAAAAATACAAAAATTAGTGGGGCATGGTGGCAGGCACCTGTAATCCCAACTACTTGGGAGGCTGAGGCAGGAGAATCACTTGAACCCGGGAGGTGGAGCTTGCAGTGAGCTGAGATCGTGCCATTGTACTCCAGCCTGGGTTACAGAGTGAGACTCTGTCTTAAAAATAAATAAGTAAAAATAAAATAAAATAAAACAAAGTGAAAACTGATGTGATTGTGATTGCTGGCTGTGATGGTGGAAGGGAGCTACCAGTTGAGGGATATGGGCACCCTTGAGAAGACGGAAAAGGAATACACCGCTAGAGCCTCCAGGAAGTACACAGCCCTGCAGGCACTGTGATTTTAGCCCAGAGAGGCCCGCTTCAGACTTCCAGCATCGAGTACAGTGAGATGTTAAACATGTGTTCTTCTAAGCCACCAGGTCTGTGGTAGTTTGTAACAGCAATCACGGGAAACTAATGCAGGGGTTCTTCAGGAAAACTTTTGCTATCCTGATAATAGGCACTGTCTCTCCCTCTTCCTTCCTATTTTTTCCTTTAATGTGCAGCTGTAAAAGTCATCTAGTGACATTGAGGAAAAGGCGAAGAGAACTGTAAAACCATCAGCCCTGACATTTTTGAGCTGCTGGGCAAATGCCAGCAGCCCCTGACTTCTAGCCCTCCAGTTCCGTGCGAAAATAAACCCAGAAATCCGTATTTTTAAGCCATTGTAGTTAGATATTCTGCTACAGACAAAAACATCTCTGAGTGATAAGAAGGTGAAAGTATGAGGCTATAAGAGAATATAACAGAAACTAGGACTGGTGCTTATGAAAGATGTGGGTAGTAGAATTTTTCCATTTTTATTTCTTCTTCTTCTTGTTCTATTGACTAATTGACTGATTGCTGTTCAACATCCAATCCCCCTCCCTATTTGGGAGAAAATCCCCCAGTATGTACAGCTTTGTAGTACCAAACCTCCTACTTCAAAATCTAAACAAGAAAATCTTCACCGGTCATGGTGGCTCACACCTGTAATCCCAGCACTTTGGGAGGCCAAGGCAGACAGATCACCTGAAGTCAGGAGTTCGAGACCAGCCTGAGCAACATGGAGAAACCCCATCTCTACTAAAAATACAAAATTAGCTGGGCGTGGTGGCTCATGCCTGTAATCCTAGCTACTGGGGAGGCTGAGGCAGGAGAATCACTTGAACCCGAGAGGCAGGCGGAGGTTGTGGTGAGCTGAGATCGCACCATTGCACTCCAGCCTGGGCAACAAGAGTGAAACTCCATCTCAAAAAAGAAAGAAGAAAGAAAGGAAGAAAGGAAGAAAGAAGGAAGGAAGGAAGGAAAGAAGGAAGGAAGAAAGAAAGGAAGAAAGGAAGAAAGAAGGAAGGAAGGAAGGAAAGAAGGAAGGAAGGAAGGAAGGAAGGAAGGAAGGAAGGAAGGAAGGAA
>NW_022437042.1:7135689-7197635 GCF_009761245.1 Sapajus apella
GAAGGAAGGAAGGAAGGAAGGAAGGAAGGAAGGAAGGAAGGAAGGAAGGAAGGAAGGAGGGAGGGAAGGAAGGAAGAAAAAAGAAAAGAAGAAAAGAAAAGAAAGAAAATTTTCCATCTATCTGCTCTATGGCAACCAGTGTACAGGCACAAGCTCACTTCAACCAGAAAAAGGGAACAAAGCTATTTAAAAACAAATTTAATAATTCTAGCCAGGTGTGGTGGCTCACGCCTATAATCCCAGCATTTTAGGAGGCTGAGGTGGACAGATCACCTGAAGTCAGGAGTTCGAGACCAGCCTGGCCAACATGGTGAAACCTTTTCTCTACTAAAAATACAAAAACCAGCTGGGCATAGTGGGTGTCTGTAGTCCCAGCTACTGGGGAGGCTGAGGCAGGAGAATCACTTGAACCTGGGAAGTGGAGGTTGCAGTAAGCCGAGATTGTGCCACTGCACTCCAGCCTGGGTGACAGAGCAAGACTCTGTCTCAAAAAAAAAAAACAAAAAAAAACACCTTAATAATTCCCCCTTACCATCCTCCCTCATAACAGACTCTGGATGTTCTTCCCAATATTCTCTAGGCACTCAATGTTTCTGTACAGACCATTGGTTTCTTACTGCAAGCACCTGTGACTCTCTGCCTAAGGGCTTTCTGACCACAGGAGTGTGCTTAGCCAGTGTACAAGGCAGGTCAGAAGTGCCAGGGAGTTTAGGCCCTTGGGAGAAACCTTCAATCAATGATGGACACAAATGAAGGGAAAATACCCCCAGTTTCCTTATCCCTTGGGCAGAAAACTCAATGAATGTTCTATTTACCCTTCCTGAGGTCCCAGTGGAATTAAGTCCCAGTTGCCCCAGTGTAACTTGTTTATTAGCAGATCATGTATTGCTTTTTTGTTTTGTTTTATTTTTGTTTTTGTTTTGAGACAGAATCACGCTCTGTCGCCTAGACTGGAGTGCAGTGGCATGATCCTGGCTCACTGCAACCTCTGCCTCCTGGGTTCAGGTGATTCTCCTGCCTCAGCCTCCCAAGTAGCTGGGATGACAGGTGCCCGCCACCACGCCCGGCTGGTTTTTGTATTTTTAGTAGAGATGGGGTTTTGTCATGTTGGCCAGGCTGGTCTTGAACTCCTGACCTCAGGTAATCCACCCGTCTCAGTCTCCCAAAGTACTGGGATTACAGGCGTGAACACCGCACACCTGGCGTTTTTTCTTTTCTTTTCTTTTTTTTTTTTTTTTTTTGGCACACCATGTATTGTTTTCCATGTCTTCCCTATCTCACTTCCTTCCATTGCTTCCTGGGATTATCTCCCGAGTAAACCACTTGCTCTCAAACACTTACCTCAGGGACTGTTTCACCCAAAGTAAGACATTTGGTGCTAGAAGTGGTCCTTTAAAATAGACCCTCAGGATGGAATTCTAGAGTTGGATCACTTGCAGAACATATGAAAACAAGAGCCTCGTTACTGATGGTAAGCAGAGTGTTGGTCATCCCTGGCATGTGGTCGCCTTACAATTGCTGAGATTAGGACTGGGTACAAGTGAATGGAAGCTCATGCAATAGTTCTAGCACTCAAGAGTTGGAAATTTTGGAATCTGGAGTTAGTTTCCTGTTGTTAATGGCCATAGAAACCCTAAAGGAATAAAATAATAAGTTTGGTCAGCCAACTACTAACTCAAGGAATAGTGTGGGCCAGGCTCGGGGACTCACGCCTGTAATCCTAACACTTTGGAAGGCTAAGGTGGGAGGATCACTTGAGCCCAGGAGTTTGAGACCTGCCTGGGCAACACAATGAGACTCTGTTTTCCAAATAACTTTTAAAAATACCGAGGCATGTCTGGGCCAGGTGGCTCATGCCTGTAATCCCAGCACTTTGGGAGGCCGAGGAAGGTGGATCATGAGGTCAGGAGTTTGAGATCAGCCTGGCCAACATGGTGAAACCCCCGTCTCTACTAAAAATGCAAAAATTAGTTGGGCGCCTGTAATCCCAGCTACTCGGGAGGCTGAGGCAGGAGAATCGCTTGAACCCGGCAGACAGAGGTTGCAGTGAGCCAAGATCGTGCCACTGCACTCTAGCCTGGACAACAGAACAAGACTCCCTCTCCAGACAAACAAACAAAAAATAGCTAGGCATAGTGGTGCATGCCTGTGGTCCTAGCTACCCAGGAGGCTGAGGTGGGAAGATCGCCTGAGCCTGGGAGGTCAGGGCTGCAGTGAGCCATGATCATGCCACTGCACTCCAGCCCAGGTGACAGAGCAAAACCTTGTCTCAAAAAAATTTTTTTCTACAAGAATGGTGTGAAAGCAAAAGGCCTTCATAAGAAATTGTATCTTTTTTTAATCTCTTCCAGAAAAGAATCGTCTATTCTAATTGACCCCAGGTTTGACTGTGAGAGTGGTAGACAGAAGGATGCTGCTTGTCTTCCGCAAGACCTGTCCCCACCTCAGCACAACTTCTTCTACAGATAAATAACAAGGGACGATTCTTAGCATGGGCCAAGAAGAGAAGCAGTGTTTCTGCTATGGAAGAAAAGAGATTATTCACTGAATAGTTGTCAGTCTTGGAAAATTGTTATTTGCAGGAATCAGGAGAATAAACTGGGAATAGACCTTGAGCGTGCTGGACCAGGAAGGGATATAAAGCTGGATATGGGAGAATTTATAGTTATTGGAACACTCTCCCATGACTCAGGATTTAGCATCCTGGCAAGGACATCTGGATCCAGTCCTAGTGTGCTGCTGGAATGGCTCCTTGAAACTTGGAAACAACAATGCTTCTATAGTAAATGAAGGGGAGTTGTTGGAACTGCCTTGATTTGAGAGAAGGGTCAAAAGGTTCAGAAAGGTAGACAAATAGCATGACTTATTTATGTAAAACCAGAAAACATATCAGTGGACAACGTCTCCTGAGAGGGCTCAGAGGACACTTCCTTTGTTAAGGCAATAACAAATGCGCTACCAGCAATATTGAAAAACTCCATGGTGGCTGTCTTCTATGGGTCGGGGTTCATGATGGGAGAGATTGCTATGTAATTAGTCTCCTTGGTGTCTGTCAATGAAGATAATAGGATTCTGAAATAGCAGAGGCCAGGTGGTAGCAGTTAACTGTCAGAGTCAAGGTGAATGTAATAACCATAATGGACAGCAAGTCTGGAATGGGAAAGATGGAACTTTGACCTGCCTGAGTCTGTAGAGATGGTTAATAAACTGACATTCCCAGGAACAGAATAGATGAGAAGCTACATTAATTTACTAAGGCTGCCATAGCAAAATGCCACAGACAAGTGGCTTAAACAATAGAAATGTGTTTTCTCACAGTTCTGGAGGGCAGAAGTCTAAGTCAAGGTGTGGACAGGTTTGGTTTCTTCTGGGGCTTTTCTCATTGGCTTGCAGATGGTCTCCTTCTCACTGTCCTAACGTAGTTGCCCTGTGGGCTCTGTATTGTCTGTGTCCGGATCTCTTCCCTCTATGGATACCAGTCATATTGGACTAGGGCCCACCTGTATGACCTCTTGTTACCTCAACTGCCTCTTTAAAAGCTCTGTCTCCAAATACAGCCATATTCAGGGGACATGGGGATTTGAACTTCAGCATATGAATTTTGAGGGGGACACAATTCAGCCCATAATAGAAGCCAAGAGTATTGCTTATAAAATAAAATTAAAAATCAGCCAGGCCAGGCACAGTGTCTCACGCCTGTAATCCCAGCACTTTGGGAGGCCAAGGCAGGCAGATTGCTTGAGGCCAGGAGTTCAAGACCAGCTTGGCCAATGTGGTGAAACCCTGCCTCTAATAAAAATACAAAAATTAGTCAAGCATAGTGGTGTGATCCTGTAGTCCCAACTACTCAGGAGGCTGAGGCAGAATAATTGCTTGAATCCAGGAGGTGGAGGTTGCAGTGAGCCAAGAATGCACCACTGCACTGTTGTCTAGGTGACAGAGTGAGACTCCATCTCAATCAATCAATCAATCAATAACAGACAAGAATCAGGCACAATTCTCCTACTATAAGTTCTCAATAGTTAAACAGGGTTGGATTACTATAGAAGACCCGCAAGACCCAGCATGAGAGTGCTTATAAACATACAGTTTATTAGAGGATAATGACACAATACAGCAGGAAAGCAAGAATATGCATCTGATATGGTTTGGCTCTGTCCCTACCCAAATCTCATCTTTAATTCCCACATGTTGTAGGAGGCACCCAGTGGGAGGGACCCAGTGGGAGGTAACTGGATCATGGGGGCAGGTCTTTCCATGGCGTTCTCATGGTTGTGGGTGGGTCTCACAAGATCTTATGGTATTACAAGGGGGAGTTTCCCTGCACAAGCTCTTCTTCTTTGCCTGCTACCATCCATGTAAGATGTGACGTGCTCCTCCTTGTTTTCTGCCATGATTGTGAGGCTTCCCCAGCTACATGAACTGTAAATCCATACTAAACCCCTTTCAGTAGTTTTTTGGGTTTTGTTTTTTGGTTTTGAGATGGAGTCTTGCTCTGTCACTCAGGCTGGAGAGCAGTGGTGCAATCTTGCTCACTGCAACCTCCGCCTCCTGGGTTCAAGCGATTCTCCTGCCTCAGCCTCCTGAATAGCTGGGACTGCAGGTGCGCACCACCACAGCGGGCTAATTTTTATATCTTTTTTTCCTTTCTTTTTTTATTTTTTGTATCTTTAATAGAGGCGGGGTTTCAGCATGTTAGCCAGAATGGTCTCAATCCCCTGACCTCGTGATCTGCCTGCCTCAGCTTCCCAAAGTGCTGGGATTACAGGCATGAGCCACTGTGCCCAGCAAACCTCTTTCTTTTGTAAATTGCCCAGTCTCAAGTATGTCTTTATCAGTGGCATGAAAACAGATTAATACAGTAAATTGTATTAGTCGTTGTTGAAAAGATACCTGAAAATGTGGAAGCAACTTTGGAACTGGGTAACAGGCAGAGGTTGGAACAGTTTGGAGGCCTCAGAAGAAGACAGGAAGATGTGGGAAAGTTTGGAGCCACATAGAGACTTGTTGAATGGCTTTGACAAAAATGCTGATAATGATATGAACAATGAGATCCAGGCTGAGGTGGTCTCAGATGGAGATGAGGAACTTGTTGGGAACTGGAGCAGTGGTGACTCTTATGTTTTACCAAAGAGACTGGTGGCATTTTGCCCCTGCCCTAGAGATTTGTGGAACTTTGAACTTGAGGGAGATGATTTAGGGTATCTAGTGGAAGAAATTTCTAATCAGCAAAGCATTCAAGAGGTGACTTGGGTGTTGTTGAAGGCATTCCATTTTATAAGGGAAGCATGGTATAAAAGTTTGAAAAATCTGCAGCCTGACACTGTGATAGAAAAGAAAATCCCATTTTCTGAGGAGAAATTCAAGCCAGCTGCAGAAATTTGTGTAAGTAATGAGGAGCTGAATGTTGATCCCCAAGACAATGGGGAAAATGTCTCCAGGGCATGTCAGAGGTCTTCATGGCGGCTCCTCCCATCACAGACCGGGGCCTAGGAAGGAAAAATGATTTTGTGGGCTGGGTCCAGGGTCCCTGTGCTGTGCGCAGCCTAGGGACTTGGTGTCCTGTGTGCCAGCCACTCCAGCCGTGACTAAAAAGGTACAGCTCGGGCCGTGGCTTCAGAGGCTGCAAGTCCCAAGCCTTGGCAGCTTCCATGTGGTGTTGAGCCTGCGAGTACACAGAGGTCAAGAATCGAGGTTTGGGAACCTCCGCCTAGATTTCAGAGGACTTATGAAAACACCTGGATGTCCAGACATCCAGGGACTCTCATGGGGAACCTCTTCTAGGGCAGTGCAGAAGGGAAGTGTGGGGTCAGAGCCCCCACGCAGAGTCTCTACTGGGGCACTGCCCAGTGGAGCTGTTAGAAGAGGACCACTGTCTTCCAGACCCCAGAATGGTAGATCCAACTATAGTTTGCACCATGTGCCTGGAAAAGCCACAGATACTCAATGCCAGCCCGTGAAGGCAGCTGGGAGTGGAGCTGTACCCTGCAAAGCCAAAGAGGCAGAGCTGCCCAAGGCCATGGGAACTGACCTCTTGCATCAGTGTGACCTGGATGTGAGACATGGATTCAGGGAGACCACTTTGGATCTTTAAGATTTGACCCCACAGGATTTCGAACTTGCATGGGGCCTATAGCCCCTTTCTTTTGGCCAATTTCTCCCATTTGGAATGGCTGTATTTACCAAATGCCTGTACCCACATTGTATCTAGGAAGTAACTAACTTGCCTTTGATTTTACAGGCTCATAGACAGAAGTGACTTGTTTTGTCTGGGATGAGACTTTGGACTGTATACTTCTGAGTTAATGCTGAAATGAATTAAGACTTTGGGGGACTGTTGGAAAGGCATGATTGGTTTTGAAATGTGAGAACATGAGATTTGGGAGGGGCCAGAGGTGGAATGATATGGTTTGGCTGTGTCCCCACCCAAATCTCATCTTGAATTCCCATGTATTGTGGGAGGGACTCAGTAGGAGGTAACTGGATCATGGAGGCAGGTATTTCCCTTGGTGTTCTCGTGGTTGTGGGTGGGTCTCACAAGATCTGATGGTATTACAAGGGGAAGTTTTCCTGCACAAGCTCTTTTACTTTGTCTGCTGCAATCCATGTATGACGTGACTTTCTCCTCCCTGCCTTTGCCATGATTGTGAGGCTTCCCCAGCCACGTGGAACTGTAAGTCCATATTAAACCTCTTTCTTTTGGAAATTACTCAATCTCAGGTATGTCTTTGTCAGCAGCATGAAAATGGACTAATACAGCACCATAGGCATAAATTTATAGAAATTAAAAAGTTAAAGGAAACTAGAAGCAAGCTCTGAGAAGAAAAAAAAGAAAAAGAAAGAAAAGAAAAAATAGGGTTGTTGTAAGAATTAGAAGAAAAAAACAAGAAGCAAGCTCTGTACATCTCAGAGTTACATTAAGACAAATAAAACAATATGCAGAACAATGCGTATATCACACTATCACCTGTGTAAAAAAATATGACGCAAGCCAGGCACAGTGGCTCAGGCCTATAATCCCAGCATTTGGGGAGTCCAAGGCAGACAGATTACTTGAGGTGGAGTTTGCAGTGAGCCAAGATTGTGCCACTGCACTCCAGCCTGGGTGACAGAGCGAGACTCTGTCTCAGATAATAATGATGATGATGATGATGACGATGATGATGCAAATATCTCTGAAACTTTATGGGACAAACTGGTGACCTAGGCTGCCTATGTGGGACAGAACTGAGTGGCTGGGGAGGCATGCAAAAGAGCTTTATCACTGCATTCCTCTTAGTATCTTTTGAATTTGAACCATATGAATATTTTACTCATTCAAAATAATAAATACAATTTTAATTTCTATAATTATTATATAAAGTTGTTTTATCCGTTTCAATAGAATTTTTACAAACATTCCTATTTGAATTTTATTGTATTTGTTATTTGATGGAAGATTAGTGTTTTTATATCTTTCAATTTGCTCAGATCTTGTTTTATATTTTTCAATAAGAAGTTATATTGTTCTTCATATAAATCCTGTACGTCTCCTGTTCCATTCATTCCTAGGTTATTTTACATTTTTGTTGGTATAGTGAATGGAATATTTTCCCATCGCTATTTCTAGCAGGTTATTTGTAACATAAGGAAATTCTACTGGTTTTTTGCTTGTCATGTAGCTAACCGCCTTACTAAAAACTTTTATTAATTCTGGTAGTTTCTCCAAAATTATTTTTCCAAAATTGTGAGGAAAATGGTTCTGGAAACTTTTGTAAAACCAGAGTCTATTGGGTTTTCTATGAATATAATAAAAGTTGGGTAATGTCTGGATCTTTTTTCTGACAATTATTCCTATTGTATTGGTTGTAGTAAAAGCTAAATGAGAACCAGAGCAAGAGAAAGAGAGAGAGAGAGTAAATAAAATAGAAGTTTATTTATTTATTTATTTTATTTTATTTTTTTTATTTTTTTTTTTTTATTTTTTTTTTTTGAGACGGAGTTTCACTCTTGTTACCCAGGCTGGAATGCAATGGCGCGATCTCGGCTCACCACAACCTCCGCCTCCTGGGTTCAGGCAATTCTCCTGCCTCAGCCTCCTGAGTAGCTGGGATTACAGGCATGCACCACCATGCCCAGCTAATTTTTTTTTTTAGTAGAGACGGAGTTTCACCATTTTGACCGGGATGGTCTCGATCTCTTGACCTCGTGATCCACCCACCTCGGCCTCCCAAAGTGCTGGGATTACAGGCGTGAGCCACCACGCCCGGCCCTTATTTATTTTATTTATTTATTTAAAATAGAGATGTGGTCAGCTGGGCGCGGTGGCTCACGTCTGTAATCCCAGCACTTTGGGAGGCCAACGCGGGCAGATCACAAGGTCAGGAATTCAAGATCAGCCTGGCCAACATGGTGAAACCCCATCTCTACTAAAAATACAAAAATTAGCCAGGCATGGTGGTGAGCACCTATAGTCCCAGGTACTCAGGAGACTGAGACAGGAGAATTGCTGGAATCCGGGAGGCGGAGGTTGCAGAGAGCCAAGATCTCACCATTGCACTCCAGCCCAGGCGTCAGAGAGAAACTGTCTCAAAACAATAAAATAAAATAAAATAAAATAAAACAGAGATGGGGTCTGGGCTCAAGCAATCTGCCCACCTCGGTCTCCCAAAGTGCTGGATTTACAGGCACGAGCCACCACACCTGGTGAGTTTATTTATTTGTTACATATCCATATGACCAATTCAGGATGGTGGGACATCCTTGTTCTACAAGACTATTCAGTGATCCATTATTGTCCTGCCATCTACTGGGGTATTATGCTCATCTGCATGGTTGAAGCTAAGTTACACTTGTACCTATATTATAGCCTGTGGGGAGCAGGGTGGGAGAAAAGTCTACAACAAGCAATTTCCTTTCAAGCAATTGGGGGGCACATTGAAACCTGTCTCTTCTGTGCATATTCCACTGGTGCAAACACGGTGATATGGCTGCAGGTAGCTTTCAGAAAAACTGGAAAATGTAGTCTCTCTCAGTCATGTGCTTTAAAGCCATATTTCTGAGGAGGAAGGGGAGAATAGATTTTGGAAGACAACTAACAGTCTTCTACACATATCACTTCATTTTCTTGTCTTATTGGATTGATTAGAACATACAAGACAATGTTGAATAATAGTGGTGATAGCATCCTTCTCTTGTTCCCAATTTTAGTGAAAATGATTTCGTATTTTCATTTAGTATAATGTTTGCTGTTGAATGTCGGCAAGAAGTCTTTATCATGTTTAAATAGCTCTCTCTTTCTTTCCTCCCTTCCTTCCTTCCTTCCTTCCTTCCTTCCTTCCTTCTTTCTTTTTTTTTTTTTTTTTTGAGACAGAGTTTCGCTCTTGTTACCCAGGCTGGAGTGCAATGGCGCGATCTCGGCTCACCGCAACCTCCACCTCCTGGGATCAGACAATTCTCCTGCCTCAGCCTCCTGAGTAACTGGGACTACAGACACGCGCCACCATGCCCAGCTAATTTTTTGTAGTTTTAGTAGAGACGGGGTTTCACCATGTTGACCAGGATGGTCTCGATCTCTTGACCTCGTGATCCACCCACCTCAGCCTCCCAAAGTGCTGGGATTACAGGCTTGAGCCACCGCACCTGGCCTTTCTTTCTTTCTTTCTTTCTTTTTTCTTTCTTTCTTTTTTCAGACAGAGTCTCACTCTGTAGCCCAGTCTGGAGTGCAATGGCATGATCTCGGCTCACTGCAACCTCCGTCTCATGGGTTCAAGTGATTCTTGTGCCTCAGCCTCCCGAGTAGCTGGGGCTACAGGTGCATGCCACCACACCCGGATCATTTTTGTATTTTTAGTAGAGACAGGGTTTCACCATGTTGGCCAGGCTGGTCTCAAATTCCTCACCTCAAGTGGTCCACCTACTTCTGCCTCCCAAAGTGTTGGGATTACAGGGGTGGGCCACCATGCCCAGCCTATAGTTTCTTTTTAATTTCTATTTTACTTTGAAATTTTATTAGAAATGGCTGTTGAATTTTTGATGCCTTTTCAGTTTCTGTTGGCATAATAACATGGGTTTTCTCCTTTAATTGCTTCAGGTCATGAATTATGTGAATAGAGTTTTTGGAGTCTTGCTATGTTGCCCAGGCTGGCGTGCAGTGGTCATTCACGGGTGCATTGATAGTACACACTACAGCCTTGAACCCCTGGCCTCCAGAGATCTTTCCACCTCAGCCTCCTGAGTAGCTGAGACTATAGGCACATACCACACCTAGCAATGTTAATAGATTTCTTAATGTTGAATCATTTTTGCTTTTATAATCATAATTTTGTACAGGCAGGATCATGCTATGCCGCCCAGGCTGGTCTCAAAGTCCTGGCCTCAAGCAATCCTCCCAACTTGGCCTCCCAAAATGCTGGGATTACAGGCGTGAGGCACTGTGCTCAGCTTTTTTTTTTTTTTTTTTTTTTTTGCTTTTCTTAAATGGATCCTACTTGGTCGTGGTACATTATTCTTTGCCACACTGCTAGATTCAGTTTATTAATATTTTATTTGGAATTTCTACATGTATATTTTGTGCAAATATTATCATATTTTAATATATTACCACATGTAAGGCTATGCTAGCTTTACAAAATAAATTTCGGATCTTTTCATCTTTTTCTGTGGTCTGAGGACTGGTGCCTCTCCCTAACCTATTACCATCTATGATGAGATAAATACAGAAATTGAGAGGGTTTAGAAACTGTTATAGTAATTTGACATCATTATGATATCCAAGCAGTGATCAGTGGACTCATCAATGAGTAATGTATTCAGGTTTTTGTAATTATGTTCTTTGTCCCTATGTGAAATTTTCTTTTCTTTTTTTTTCTTTTTGAGACAGAGTCTCACTCTGTCGCCCAGGCTGAAGTGCAGTGGCCCGATCACAGCTCACTGAAACCTCCACCTCCCAGATTCAAGCAATTCTCCTGCCTCAGACTCTGGAGTAGCTGGGATTACAGGCATGCACCACCACATCTGGCTAATTATTGTATTTTTACTAGAGATGGGGTTTCACCACATTGGCCAGGCTGGTCTCGAATTCCTGACCTCAGGTGATCCGCCCACCTCAGCCTCCCAAAGTGCTGGGATTACAGGCATGAGCCACCGTGCCCAGTCCTAGGTTAAATTTATTTTAATTATTATTATTATTTTTGAGATGCCGTCTCGCTTTGTCACCAGGCTGGAGTGCAGTGGCAGGATCTCGGCTCACTACAACCTCTCCCTCACAGGTTCAAGCGATTGTCCTGCCTCAGCCTCCCAAGTAGCACAGACTATAGGTGCATGCCACCATGCCCAGCTAATTTTTGTATTTTTAGTAGAGATGCGGTTTCACCATGTTAGCCAGGATGGCCTCGAACTCCTGACCTGAGGTTATCTGCCTGCCTTGGCCTCCCAAAGTGCTGGGATTACACACTTGAGCCACCACACCCAGCCTATTTTGATTATTTTTAAAGGAAATTTAATTTTATTTCTGATTATTTTAAAAATTTGAAAACTGGTCTTGCACTTTATGTCTGCTTATTATTTAATTTTTCTAGTCATTTAAATTAAAACTGGCAAAAGAAATAATTAATTAATTAATTAATTAATTAAAACTGGAAAAAGTAGGCCATGGTGGCTCACGCCTGTAATCTCAGCACTTTGGGAGACCAAGGTGCATGGAGGCCAGGAGTTCGAGATCAGCCTAGCCAACATGGCAAAATCCCCTCTCTACTAAAAATACAAAAATTAGTCTGGTGTGGTGGTGCACCTGTGGTCCCAGCGTCTCAAGGGACTGAGACATGAGAATCACTTGAACCCAGGAGGCAGAGGTTACCATAAGCCGTGATCGTGCCACTGCACTCCAGCCTGGGTGACAGAGCAAAACTCTGTCTCAAAAAAAAAAAAAAAAGAAAGAAATGACAAAGAAATGACAAAATTATATGTCCACAATAACTCTAAGTTTTAAAAAAACTTGTTCTTCACTACAGATATTTTGAAAAACACTGTCCAGAATGGACTAGATAACATTGAAATTATTTGTTCTTTAAAGGTTAGCTAAAGCCGGGTGCGGTGGCTCATGCCTGTAATCCTAGCACTTTGGGAGGCTGAGGTGGGTGGATCACCTGAGGTCAGGAGTTCAAGACCAGCCTGGCCATCATGGTGAAACCCCATCTTTAAAAAAATAAAAAATAAAAATAAAAAAGGTTAGCTAAAATTGGCTGAGAACAGTGGCTCACGCCTGTAATCCCGGCACTTTAAGAAGCCGAGGTGGAAGGATCACTTGAGCTCAGGAGTTCAAGACCAGCCTGAGCATGAGCAACATAGTGGGAACCTGTCTCTATTTTTTTTAAATCAAAGCATTAAAAACATAAATAAAGATTAGCTGCAACTTAGCTAAAACCCAACTGGACCTGGTGACTCTCCGTTCTCTTCTATGGCTATTGCTCTTTTCAGGTTCTCTACTTTGGGGTCAATTTTGGTAGTTTATAGTTTGCTAAGGAACTAGTCATTCCTTCTACAAATTCACATTTTTTTTACCCACAATAGTTTCTTAAAATCTTTATCATATATCTATGTTTTTATCAACTTGCTCATTACTAATATTTTTTCCCTCTTTTCCCCTTCCTTTCTTTTTCTTCCTACCTTAATCAAGCTAGCTGAGAATTTCTCTATTTTATTGGTCCTTTCAAAAAAACTAAACAAAAAAACAAAAAACACCTTCTTTGGGGGCTGGGTGGAAGGGTCCAGCCCAGGGTAGTGAACTGGGTTAGCGCAGGGCCGGTCTGAGCCGAAGGAAAGGAGGGGCGAGGCGGTTCAGTGGACTCAGCCAGGCCAAAGAGAATTCCTAGGGCCGGACCTAGGGTTTTCCGGGCCCCATCTTCCGGCGCCGCCGCTCCGGATGTCATCTTTTCCTCCTTTGTCGCCGCTTCCCCCTCTCCTCCACCCGCGCTGGGCTCGCGGTGCCTGGTCCCTCTTGGAGCCGCTTCTGCCACCGCCGCCGCCGCCGCTGCTACTCAGTTCATCCTCTTGCACCAGATGGCCAATCGAGTGATCAGACTGTACACAGTGGTAGTCAGTCTCCAGACCTCAGCTGAAAGCACAGCTAGAAGAGTGGCTTTCACAGACAGGGTTGGTTAACAAAAAGTCTCTCTAGAGCCATTATCACACTCCATGGGTCTTTTTCTTACTGGTGCTTATAGCCTTCCCATCATGTGTCCCCTGTCGATGTGCATATGAATAGACACAGGACACCTCTGTATGACCTCCCTATTGAGCAAAAGCTGTATGGAGAACCAAAAATTGAACACAGTATGACATACATTGGCCTTATACTGTTAAAGCTATGGAGAACCATAAGGATGGGCTTACCATCATCCCTGTACTGGTTGAAACTCCGAGTAAGTTAAAAGAACGGGAATCCAGGAAACTCTACAATACACAGCTAGTGCAGCACTTTCCAATAGAAAGACAACACAAGCCACAAATGTGAGCTATGAGTCATTTTAAATGCTCTAGTAGCTATATTAGAAAAAGTTAAACAAGTAAAATAAATCTTAATAGATTTATTATTATTATTATTATTTTTGTTTTGGCCCTCTGACTTCAAAAGATGAAGCAGAGGACCTATTGTTATTATTATTATTTTGAGATGGAGTCCCACTCTGTTGCCTAGGCTGTTTTGCAATGGCACAGTCTTGTCTTACCGCAACCTCCGCCTCCTGGGTTCAAGCAATTCTCCTGTCTCACTCTCCCAAGTAGCTGGGACTACAGGCGTGTGCCATCACACTTAACTAATATTTGTATTTTTAGTAGAGACAGGGTTTCACCATATTGGTCAGGCTGGTTTTGAACTCTTGACCTCAAGGTGATCCACCCGCCTTGGCCTCCCAAAGTGCTGGGATTACAGGTGTGAGCCACCTGACCCAGTCAAATCTTAATACATTTAATCTTATATATCCAAAATAGATCATAATCAATCAATATGAAAAGTATGACATATTTTACATTTTTTGCATTCCAAATCTTTGAAATCTTGTCTGTGTTTACACTTACAGCACATCAGATTAGATTTGCTGCTTTCCAAGTACTCAATAGCGACCACCATATTGGACAGTGCAGTTTCTTCTCTTTCTGCCATTGAGGCCAAAAGTTCTGGACGGTTACTCTGCTGAACCTCCAGGAGAGACTTAGAAATATATTAACAATCTACAGTCTAATCTAGACAAAACATGTGCGAGTACTACAGAACAACAATTTTAGCAATTAAAGAAATACAATACTATAACATGTGAAATATGTCCCATTGGGTATCAGTAAATGCTCTCAGGGAGCTCCAGAATATTGAGACAACTGTGAGCTTTTCCTGCTTGAACTATGCCCAGTCAAGCCATTGTAGAAATTGGCAGGAAAGCCAAATAAGTTGGGCAGCTGGAGCACTGAAGCTCTGAATTTTCAGGGATGCCACCGCATGTACCCATATTCCATCCACAGTCCCAGCCCAGCCCTGTCCTTCCCCAAATACTGTTTCTGATCCTGGGGGACACTGAAACCTCAAACTAATAGAATGTTCTCTTGTTTTCTAGTAGGGGTAGCCCTTTTTTATTTTATTTTATTTTATTCAGTCTCCATAGAGACTGTCAAAAATTGCCAATGCCAACTATATTGCAAGTCGTCAAGGCAGTGTATTGGGAAAAGTTTTCAATTAGCAATAATCTCTCGCCTCAGATAAACCTCACTGGCTACGATACTGCCACTGCGCAAAGCTGGAATAGCCATTTTAAAATTTGAATTGATTGGCCGGGCAGGTTGGCTCACGCCTGTAATCCCAGCACTTTGGGAGGCCGAGGCGGGTGGATCACTTGAGGTCAGGAGTTTGAAACCAGTCTGGCAACATGGTGAAACCCTGTCTCTACTAAAAATACAAAAATTAGCTGGGGGTGGTGTCACATGCCTGTAGTCCCAATTACCTGGGAGGATGGGGCAGAAAAATTGCTGTAACCCAGGAGGCAGAGTCTGCAGTGAGCCAAAATCCTGCCACTGCACTCCAGGCTGGGCAACAGAGTGAAACTCTGCCTCAAAAAAATTTTTTTTGAATTGATTACAAATTTCTTCCTCCTTTAGGGCAGTGGAAGAAAGGCCATGATGAAAATATTTTGATTTACAGTCCCCACCATGGCACGCGGCCCTTTAAATGCTACTTGTTTTTGCCTAATATATAATTTAACAGATCCTAAATGTCCACTCTGAAAATTTGTGCACATGTATTCCACTTGAACCATTTTGTAAATTGCACAGAGACCCAAAACAGTGGAAGCATTAATAGATTGAATTTACTTTTTTTGAAAGCCAGCTTTTGGGTTTTGGCTTTACACATTTTTGTTTATTTTTGTGGCAGAAACAGAGAGGCATTACTCAGCTCCCACTTCAAGAAAGCTCTCACTGTCCTGCTGCAAGGAGTATGGTTAGCTGTTACTGCCATCAGCTGTTAGTAGCTCCAAGGTTAGACCACATCAGTTTCTGAGCCGAGATCATTGTCTTTTCAGGATGCACATGGCTAATGATGGAGCAAAGGGAGGTACGGGGATATATCCTTTTCTGCTCAATGCACAACTCCTCTGATGGACAATCTTTGCTCCAGAGCTCCCAAGCGGTGTGGCAGACTTTCTCAGGTCCACATTGCAGTCGTACAACACCCCCTTCCCTTTTTTTCCACAGACATTACTTCTCTATAAACCTTTTGTACCCTTAACTCCTTAGTATCTGTTTCCCTGGCAACCCAACCTGTGATGAGTTTCTATGTCATTCATTTGAGCTTTACCTTTCATTAGTTCCTTGTTTGTATTTCTTTTGGATAATTTTGTGGCTTTGTAATTGTGCTTGTAGTATAATATTCAGTGTACATATTTTCCATTTTTCTTTTTTGATAATAAGCGCATTTACAATGGAGTATTGCAAACTACTGGATTTGAATGCTTTTTTTTTTTTTTTTGAGACAGACTCTCGCTCTGTCGCCAAGGTCTATTTAGGTGATGTAGATATAGGAAGTGGCTAGATGTGAAAATAAGCAGAGGAAGGACCTATGGAGAATTGGAGAATACATGACTACTCTAAAAGCAGTCAAGGCCGGGCGCAGTGGCTCACGCCTGTAATCCCAGCACTTTGGGAGGCCAAGGTGGGTGGATCAGGAGGTCAAGAGATCGAGATCATCCTGGCCAACATGGTGAAACCCCATCTCTACTAAAAAAATACAAAAATTAGCGCATTTGTGATTCCTGATGTAAAGCTATACATTTTCTTCTAAATAGAGCCTTAGGTGATCCCATAGGTTTTGTTATAAAGCATTTACCTTTTTGTTACTTCCTAAAAATGTATAGCTTCTATCTTTTCTTTTTTAATCCAAGAGTTACTTGGAGGTTTCTTTGTGGTTTTTTTTCCTTGAGATACAGCCTTGCTGTGTCACCCAGGTTGGAGTGCAGTGGCATGATCTCAGCTCACTGCAACCTCTGCCTCCCAGGTTCAAGTGATTCTCCTGCTTCAGCTTCCCAAGTAGCTGGGATTACAGGCACACGCCACAACACCCATCTGGGATTTTCGTCATTTTTAGGTAGAGATGGTGTTTCAGCATATTAGCCAGGCTGGTATTGAATTCCTGAACTCAGGTGATCCACCTGCCTTGGCCTCCCAAAGCTCTTTTTGTTTTTTTTTTTTAGGCTGGAGTACAGTGGCACAATCATGGCTCACTGCAGCTTTGACCTCCCAGGCTCAAGCAACCCTCCCACATTAGCCTCTAGGGTAGCTGGGACTACAGGAATGCACCACCATGTCTGGCTCCTTTTTTTTTAATTATCTGGTTTTTTTTTTTTGGAGATGAGGTCTCACTATGTTGCCCAGGTTTTTAACTTGAACAAGTTTTTTGTAGAGACAGGAGTTGTGCAATGTTGCCCAGAGTGGTATCAAACTCCTGGTATCAGGTGATCCTCTCACCTGGGTCTCCCAAAGCACTAGGAGTACAGGCGTGAGCCACTGTACCCAGCCATGATCTAGGGGTATCTCGGAGACTGTTCCTCAGTTTCTAAATAGGAAAAATATTTTGACCATCTTTTATTATTCATTTCAAATTTTACTGGCTTATAATGAGAATGTGTAGGCCGGGCGTGGTGGCTCACGCCTGTAATCCAAGCACTTTGGAGGCCAAGGGGGGTGGATCACCTGAGGTCAGGAGTTCAAGACCAGCCTGACCAACATGGTGAAACCCCATCTTTAAAAAAAAAAAAAAATGAGAATGTGTAGCCTCTACAAATCTCTGGTTCTTTAAATTCATGAAGTTTTCCTCTGTGAAGCAGCACACAGCTGATGGACATTAGAACATAATTTACACTAAAACTTTTTTTTCTAACTTCCCAAGAGCTAGAAAACCAAATAATTTACATTATAAAATGTGTGTGGAGGCCGGGCACAGTGGCCCACGCCTGTAATCCCAACACTTCGGGAGGCAGAGGTGGACAGATCACCTGAGGTCAGGAGTTTCAGACTAGTCTTATCAACATGGAGAAACCCCATGTCTACTAAAAGTACAAAATTAGCCGGGCATTGTGGCACACGCCTGTAATCCCAGCTACTCAGGAGGCTGAGGCAAGAGAATAGCTTGAACCCAGGAGGCAGAGGTTGTAGTGAGCGGAGATCGTGCCACTGCACTCCAGCCTGGGCCACAAGAGCGAACCTCCATCTCAAAAATAAACATTAATTAATTAATTAATTAAAATGTGTGCGAAGATATACATATACATGCTGATATATTGAACTTGTCACATTATTCAATCATCTATTCTCTAGCTTATTTTTCATCTCTTTGATCATTCAAATTCTGAGAGAGATATATTATAATCTCCCTTTATGGTGGTGATTTTCTACCAAAGTCTTCTTGGGTTTCTGAGAGTTTGCTGTAAATATTAAGCTGCTATAATAATTTAGTACATAAAAGTTTGTGATTCATCACTTCGACAAGGATTGAACCATTTATGCCCCCTTTTTGTCTTGTTCACTGCATTTGATCTTGAATCCCACTTTTTTCTAATAAACCTTGGTGACTTAAGCAACACGTTTATAACCTCACGGTTTCTGTGGGTCAGGATCTAAGGTTGACCTAACTGGGTCTTCTGCTTCAGATTCTCATAAGATTGCAATCAAGGTATACATTTAGGGTCTTTCACAGGCTGCAATCAAGGTATCAGCTGGGGCTGCAGTCTTATCTCAAGGCTCACCATGACAGGATGCACTTCCAAGGTCGCTCACATAGTTGCTGGCAGGATTCAGCTCCTTGCTGGCTGTTGGACTGAAGGCCTCAGGTCCCTGCCGGGGGCCCTCTGCATCAGAGTAATCACACAGGAAGAGCCAGAGACGGAAGATGAGCAAGATACAGAAGCTACAGTCTTTTGTAACATAACTAAGAAATTGACATCTCATCACTTTTGCCATAGCCCATTTGTTACAAGCAAGTCCCTGTGTCCAACACAAGAGGAGGGATTTACAAGATGGTGAATACAGAGAGGTGAGGATCGTTGGGAGCCATTTTAGAAGCAGCCTACCATAGCTTGGTACAGGAGTTTATTTATTTATTTGTTTCGAGACAGAATTTTGCTCTTGTCGCCCAGGCTGGAGTGCAGTGGCACAAATCTCAGCTCACTGCAACCACCGCCTCCTACGTTCAAGCGATTCTCCTGCCTCAGCCTCCTGAATAGCTGGGATTACAGGTGTGTGCCACCACGCCCAGCTAATTTTTGTATTTTTAGTAGAGATGGGGTTTCACCATGTTGGCCAGGCTGGTCTCGAACTCCTGACCTCAGGTGATCCACCCACCTCGGCCTCCCAAAGTGCTGGGATTACAGGCATGAGCCACAGTAACTGGCCAAATATAAATCCTTATTTTTTTTTTTTCTTTTTGAGGCAGAGTCTTGCTCTGTCACCCAGGCTGGAGTGCACTGGTGCAATCTTGGTTCACTGCAACCTCTGCCTCCTGGGTTCAAGTGATTCTCCTGCCTCAGCCTCATGAGTAGCTGGGATTACAGGCGCCCACCACCACGCCCGGCTAATTTTTGTATTTTTAAGAGACAGGGTTTCATCATGATGTCCAGGCTGATGTTGAACTCCTGGCCTCAAGTGATTCACCTGCCTCAGCCTCCCAAAGTGCTGGGATCACAAGCATGAGTCACCGTGCCCAGCCTGATACAAGATTTTTAGTTAACAGCTCTTTTCTCCCAATTTTCTGTAGATGGTATTCCACTGTTTTGTAGCTTTCTGTGTTGTAGATTCTAAAAATACAACAACAAAAAACAAAAAACTAGCCAGGCATGGTGGTACACAGCTGTCGTCCCAGCTGCTTGGGAGGCTGAGACAGGAGGATCACCTGAGCCTGGACATGTTAAGGCTGCAGTGACCTGTGATCACACCACAGCACTCCAGCCTGGGTGACAGAGTGACACTCTGTCTTTAAAAAAAAAAAAAAAAGAAAGAAAGGCTGGGTGTGGTGGCTCAAACCTGTAATTCCAGCCCTTTGGGAAGCCAAGGCAGGCAGATCACGAGGTCAAGAGATTGAGACCATCCTGGCCAACATAGTGAAACCCTATCTCTACTAAAAATACAAAAATTGGCCTGTAGTCCCAGTTACTCGGGAGGCTGAGGCAGGAGAATCGCTTGAACCTGGGAGGCAGAAAGCAAAGAAAAGAAAAGAAGGAAAGAGAGAGAAAAAAAAAGAAAGAAAGAGAGAGAAAGGAAATTGTGTTACCAGAACCTAAGAATCAGAGTTGGCTGACGCGTGTACTGCCAGCACTTTGGGAGGCCGAGGTGGGAGGATCACGAGGTCAGGAGTTTGAGACCAGCCTGGCCAGTATGGTAAAACCCTGCCTCTACAAAAAAAAAAAAAAAATCAATGCAAAAGGTCTCAAATTAAGAAATTTAAAATAAAATAAAATAAGGGAATCAGGGTTATCCAGTGCAAGCCTGTCCGGCAGAATCTGAGGTTATAGAGGAGCTGCAACCACTACCAGACATATTACCCAAGACAGAAAGGAAGGTCTACAGAAATATCATGGCTTCTCCCTGTTCCCAATCTTCAATCTTTTACCAGTGCCTCCCATTGGCCAAAGCCAGCTGGAAGGCAGAATGTTTGGAAACTTGCAAGATTTTCTCCTTATACTTGAAATTCAAGGATTTCACAAGGATAAATTCTGATGGGCATCTTTTTTCGTTATCATTCATAAGACTCAGTGAACACTTTTAATCTACAAACCCAAATCTTTCTTCAACTCAGGGAAATTTTCTTCTATTATTCGTCTAGTTAGGTTTTGGCTTCCATAGGTTCACTTTGTCCTTCTGGACTCATCATTTTCACAGCTGATCTCCTGAGTTCCTTAATCCTCAACAATCTTTTTTTTTTTTTTTTTTTTTTTTTTTTGAGAAAGAGTGTCTCGCTCTGTCTCCAGGCTGGAGTGCAGTGGTGCAATCTTGGCTCACTGCAACCTCCACCTCCTGGATTCAAGTGTTTCTTCTGCCTCAGCCTCCCGAGTAGCTGGGACTACAGGCACGTGACACCACACCTGGCTAATTTTTTGTATTTTTAGTAGAGACGGGTTTCACTGTGTTAGCCAGGATGGTCTTGATCTGCTCGCCCCGCGATCTACCTGCCTCGGCCTCCCAAAGTACTGAGACTACAGGCGTGAGCCACTCCGCCCGGCCAATTTCTATTTCTTTATAGAAATAGAAAATAGCTTTGTTGAAAGCTATTTCTGGGGAGGAGGAGGGGGAAAAAAGAAGATAGCTATTTCTTCCACTTGGTCTTCCAGATTACCAATTTGGTTCTTAGTTTAGGATCACCCTCTTTTCTAGTTTGTGCACTAATTTTTTTAAATTCCAAAATCATGTTTTCTAGTTGTAGAATGTCTTTTTTGTGCTCTAATTGCACATCCTTGAGAGCTTTCATTACCTGTTTGTTACACTTTATCATTTGACACACGTGTATATGATATACGCCAAGCACTGTTCTAAACATTTTACAAATATTAACTTGTTTAATCATTTACTAATTCTCTCTGACTCTGTCTGTAATTCTGCATCAAAAGAACCCACCTGTCTCATTGTGTGAGTTAGTCTTCCTCCCTCTGGTTAATAAATGTCTTTAAATGGGTCATTTCTCTTTACCTGCTCATGGTTTTGACTTCTTTGCAGTTAGGTCAGATTAGGGTCTTCTGAGCAGTGGTAAACCAGCGAGTGGTGGAAGACTAAGCAGTTTTTGCTGCTGTAGGTGAGAAGTAGAGTGGATGAAGAGATAGCAGCCTTAGCCTTCGCTGGGGCATAGGAAGGAAGCCTTTTTGCCCCAAGCCTCCCTGAGTGTAAGTGGCAATCTCGTCCAACCACAGGCGCTGAAAGTAATTCAGGCCAGCAAAATAGTTTTCCTCAAGTTTCATCATGGTCATGTGAATCAGTGAGGTCCTTTAGGACTTCTGGAAAGCATGTGGGCAGGTGGAACCTTCGTAGAACAGGCTTCATAGAGCAGAATCAGTCTTTGCTCCAGATTTCTTTTTTTTTTTTTTTTTAATTTTTAATTTAAAGATTCATTGGCCAGGTCTGGTGGCTCAGGCCTGTAACCCCAGCACTTTGGGAGGCCAAGGCAGGTGGATCACGAGGTCAGGAGTTCAAGACCAGTCTGACCAACATGGTGAAACTCTGCCTCTGCCAAAAATACAAAAATTAGCCAAGCATGGTGGTGCCCGCCTGTAATCCCAGCTGATCGGGAGGCTGAGGCCAGAGAATCGCCTGAAACCAGGAGGCAGAGGTTGCAGTGAGCTGAGATTGTGCCCCTGCACACTCCAGCCCTGAGCAACAGAGCAAGACTCTATCTGGAAATAAATAAATACATAAAGCTTCACTGAGGGCTTTCCGGTATTTACTAGAAAGTCTGCTAGACAGATTCTAAAAGAGCTGTAACATTATCCCAGGTTTTAAGACAGATACCCTGCTCTCTACCACTATCCCATGACTCTCTCCTGGCACTAAGCACATCAGACAGTCTCAGTCAAGTCATCAGGGGAACTCCAGAACCAAAATTGTCTCTTTGAAGTATCCCACTGGCCAGGCATGGTGGCTCACGCCTGTAATCCCAGCACTTTGGGAGGCCAAAGTGGGTGGATCACTTGAGGTCAGGAGTTTTGAGACCAGCCTGGCCAACATAGCGAAACCCCATCTCCGCCAACAAATACAAAAATCAGCCAGGCGTGGTGGCACACGCCTGTAGTTCCAGCTACTCAGGAAGCTGAGATGGGAGGATCACTTGAACCTGGGAGGTGGAGGCTGCAGTGAGCCAAAATCACACCACTGAACTCCAGCCTGGGTGATGGACTGAGACCCTGTCTCAAAAAATAAATTAATTTAATTTAAGTTAATTTTAAAAATAAAATAAAGTGGCCGGGCGCGGTGGCTCAAGCCTGTAATCCCAGCACTTTGGGAGGCCGAGGCGGGTGGATCACGAGGTCAAGAGATCGAGACCATCCTGGTCAACATGGTGAAACCCCGTCTCTACTAAAAATACAAAAAATTAGCTGGGCATGGTGGTGCGTGCCTGTAATCCCAGCTACTCAGGAGGCTGAGGCCGGAGAATTGCCTGAACCCAGGAGGTGGAGGTTGCGGTGAGCCGAGATCCCGCCATTGCACTCCAGCCTGGGTAACATGAGTGAAACTCCGTCTCAAAAAAAATAAAATAAAATAAAATAAAATAAAATAAAGTGTCCCACATTGGGCAGAAATGATCAGATGCTAGCATCACTGCCATATACAGTCATGGGCTAGACGCTGCTCAAATCTGCTCTCCACCCCCACTACAAAATTCTAAAAGAAATATAGCCTTAAATACAGCTTTTAGGTTACATCACCTTACTCTCCACTAGGATTCAGGAGAAAGCGTGTGTCAGGAACATTTATTCAAGCTTCCACCTTACCAGAACTTGAGGATACTATTTCTTTTTTTTAACCTTCCATACTATAGAAATATTGTAGCCATGTTAATTTCAAAGAGAAGAAGGAAGGAAAGTAGGGATAGCATTGCTGCTGGTTTTCGAAGACCTACAAGTTATGTTGTATTTCTCCTAAATTTGGTCTTGAAATCTTTCTCTGCAGAGGGAGTGTAAACTCTAGCCCTGCCCTGATCAGGTTCCAGGGGCTTGTTTGTGGGTATTTACACTGTGCCCTTCACAGGATACTTCTTTATTTTAGCAGATGGCCTAATGCCGAGGTATCTGACCCATGGTCAGGTGTCCCTCTCCTAGGCACTTGTTTATACTGGCATCTGCCCTTGAGGCTCTTGTCTGACTTGTGTTCAGTTTATTCCTGCCAAGATAGCCACTCTTTAGGAGAGCTTTCACTGGGAGTAAAATTAGGTCTGTGTGTGTGTCAGTCAGGTGAGGCACGAAGAAGACAGCACAACAAAAACACATGAAAAAAACAAAAGCAGTTTATTACTCATAGATCCCAGAGAGAAGAGGGTGGCAACAAGCAGACTGTCAAACCAGTGAAAGGGGAGTGAGGAACAAAGAAGACCTATGCAGTGAGTCATTCATTGAGGCCCATGATACTACCCAATCAGAGTTCCCTTCCAATTGGTGGGGTTAGAGAAAGCAGGCATGAGTTCCACGGGGTTGCATTGTAACAGAGTGGTCACTGCACAGTCCCTGTTGAGAGTAGAATAAATGGGGTGAGTCAAATGTCCCGTCACACCTGGCTAATTTCTGTGTTTTTGGTAGAGACAGGGTTTCGCCATCTTAGGCTGGTCTCAAACTCCTGGCCTCAAGTGATCTGCCCGCCTCAGCCTCCCAAAGTGCTGGGATTACAAGCCTGAGCCATCACACCAGTTCCAACATCTTAATGTATAAACTGAAATACTTGAAGCAGGGGTGACAAACTCAAAGACTAGGATCAAGCAGGTAAATATGTGAAGGAAGGGACCAGGTATAACTGCGTAAGCATTCATTGTGTGAATGGTAAGGACTGCAGCAAATCCCAGAAGGCAAGCTACTCAGCTCCAGCATACATGGCAATCAAAAATGCAGTCTGAACCAAAGGCTACATTCTTAGCCACAATGCAAGGCAACCAACATTTAGAGCTGGACCTGCACCCATACCACCACTGACCATACAGCAAAAATGCTGCAATAAGATGAGGAATTACAGCCGGGCGCAGTGGCTCATGCCTGTAATCCTTGCACTTTGGGAGGCCAAGGTGGGCAGATAACCTGAGGTCAGGAGTTGAAGTACTAGCCTGGCCAACATGGTAAAACCCTGTCTCTACTACAAATACAAAAATTAGCCAGCCATGGTGGCGGGCACCTGTAATCCCAGCTACGTAGGAGGCTGAGGCAGGAGGATCGCTTGAACCCAGGAGGTAGAGGTTGCAGTGAGCTGAGATCGTGCCATTGCACTCCAGCCTGGGTGACAAAAGTGAAACTCTGTCTCAAAAAAAAAAAAAAAGATGAAGAATTACATAACTATTATTTTGATTACTCAAGAAAACCATAAGGTAGCACTACTAAGATCCCTATTCACAGCACCAGAATAAAGCCCATACCAGCTTTCACCACTTCAAGCAAAAGCACATTTTAAATCAAGGCCTTCATCATACCATCACTTAACGTACTAAGAGCTCATCTCTGATATAACCATGGCCTATATTCATACCAACATTCAGCACTCCATGAGAAAGCATAGCTAAGAAGAAGGTTTTTATCCTTACAACACCAAGAGAGAGCTGTGGCCACTCAATTTTCCTTGTGGACCCAGAAGTGTTCAAAAAAATAACGTTTATTAATTTTTTAAAAGGTTGAAAAACCTTAAAGTAGCGATTTATCTAATTCTTTTAATGGTTTTGCCATTTGTACTACATGGATTACTATAAATTATTTAACCAGTGCCCTATATTTAGGGCATCTTCCTTCAAGTATTCATTGTTACAGATAATTCTACAATGATCATTACTATATATCCATCTTTAAGTATTTCCACAAGATAACCAAAGTGTAGTTGCTAGATCAAAAGGTCTATATTGGCCCAGCACGGTGGCTCACGCCTGTAATCCCAGCACTTTGGGAGGCAGAGGAGGGTGGATCATGAGGTCAGGAGTTCAAGAGCAGCCTGGCCAGTATGGTGAAACCCTGTCTCTACTGAAAATACAAAAAATTAGCTGGACATGGTGGCATGCACCTGTAGTCCCGGTTACTCGGAAGGCTGAGGCAGGAGAATTGCTTGAACCCGGGAGGTGGAGGTTGCAGTGAGCCGAGACTGTGCCCTGGGTGACAGAGCGAGACTCCGTCTCAAAAGAAAAAAAAAAGAAAGGTCTATACCTTTAAAATGTTTATAGCTATTGATAAAATGGCATCAAAATATTAACCCAACATATAATCCTACAAACAGCGTTAAAAGAATGGCTGTTTCCCAATATTCAAGCCAACCCTGGAAACTGTCAATATTTCAAATCTTTACCAATCTGATAGACCAAATGAAATATTCTGATTAGTATTTATTTGTTTATTAATGAGGTTGAGTATCTTTCATACATTAGCCATCTGTATATTCTCATAACCTTTGTCTATTTTTCTTTTTTTTTAAAGACGGGGTTTCACCATGTTGGTCAGGCTGGTCTTGAACTCCCGACCTCAGGTGATCAGCCGGCCTTAGCCTCCAAAGTGCTTGGATTACAGGCATGAGCCACCACGTCCTGCCTGACCTTTGTCTACTTTTCCAATGTGTCATTCGTCATTGACTTGTAAGAAAATTTTTTTTGCATTAATAGGATTTTCTCTCTCATATGTACTACAAATATATTTATTCACAATTTTTTTTTTTTTTTTTTTTTTTTTGAGACGGAGTTTCGCTCTTGTTACCCAGGCTGGAGTGCAATGGCGCGATCTCGGCTCACCGCAACCTCCGCCTCCTGGGTTCAGGCAATTCTCCTGCCTCAGCCTCCTGAGCAGCTGGGATTACAGGCACGCGCCACCATGCCCAGCTAATTTTTTGTATTTTTAGTAGAGACGGGGTTTCACCATGTTGACCAGGATGGTCTCGATCTCTTGACCTCGTGATCCACCCGCCTCGGCCTCCCAAAGCGCTGGGATTACAGGCTTGAGCCACCGCGCCCGGCCCACAATTTGTTTTTTAAAATCTTTATTTGTGGTGCTTTATGTCGTGCAAGATTTTTTTTAATGTAGTTGAATTTATGTATTTTTTTCCTTTAAAGCTTCTTGGGACCGGGAATGGTGGCTCATGCTGAAATCCCAGCACTTTGGTAGGCTGAGGCAGGAAGATCACTTGAGCCCTGGAGTTCAAGATCTGCCTGGGCAAAGTAGGGAGACCTTGTACCTACCAAAAAAAATGCTAGGCATGGTGGTGCCCACCTGCAGTGTAGTCCCTACTACTCAGGAGGCTGCGTTGGGTGGATAGCTTGAGCCCAGAAGGTCAAGGCTGCAGTAAGCTATGATTGCACCATTGCACTCCAGCCTGGTGACAGAGAAAAAGACCCCGTCTCAAAAACAAACAAGCAAAAAACTTCTTGGCTGGTGTCATGCTTAGAAATCCCTCACCTGCTTTTTTCTTTGCTTTTTGTTGCTGTTGTCACCATTGTTGTTGAGAGATAAAGTCTCACCAGACACAGGTATGGTGGCTCATGCCTGTAATCCCATCACTTTTGGAGGCCAAGGCAGGCAGAGGTCAAGAGTTCGAGACCAGCCTGATCAACTTGGTAAAACCCTGTCTTAGTTACTATGAATAAAAAAATTAACTGGGCGTGGTGGTGTGTGCCTGTAATCCCAGCTACTTGGGAGGCTGAGACAGAAGAATTGATTGAACCTGGAAGGCAGAGATTGCAGTGAGCCAAGACCGTGCCACTGCAATCCAGCCTGGGCAACAGAGCAAGACTCCGTCTCGGGAGAAAAAAAAAAAAAAAGAGAGAGATAAAGTCTCACTGTCACCCAGGCTGGAGTCCAGTGGTGTGATCATAGCTCACTATAGCCTGGAACTGCTGGGCTCAAGCCATCCTCCTGCCTCAGCCTTCCGAGTAGCTGGAACTACAGGTGCATACCACCACGACCGCCTAATTTTTAAATTTTTTTTGAGATGGAGTTTTTGCTCTGTTGCCCAGGCTAGAGTGCAGTGGCATGATCTTGGCTCACTGCAACCTCTGCCTCCTGGGTTTAAGCGATTCTCCCATCTCAGCCACCTGAGTAGCTGGGATTACAGACACTTGCCACCATGTCTGGCTAATTATTGTATTTTTTTTAGAGACAGGGTTTCCCCATGTTGGCCAGGCTGTTCTCAAACTCCTGACCTCAAATGATCCTCCCACCTTGGCCTCCCAAAGTGCTAGGATTACAGGGGCGTGAGCCACCATGCCTGGCCAATTTTTAAATTTTTTATAGAGATAGGCTCTCACTATGTTTCCTAGGCTGGTCTTGAATTCCTGAGATCAAGCAGTTCTCTGGCATTGACCTCCAAAAGTGCTGGGATTACAGGTGTGAGCCACTGTGCAGGGCTACACATTTTTTTCTTATACTACTTTTATGGTTCCATTGTATCTTTGAAACATTTTGATTTACTTTTGAATAAGATAGCAAATCATTGCCGGGCACAGTGGCTCACACGTGTAATCCCAGCACTTTGGGAGACCGAGGCAGGTGGATCACGAGGTCAAGAGATCAAGACCATCCTCGTCAACATGGTGAAACCCTGTCTCTACTAAAACTACAAAAATTAGCCAGACATGGTGGCGCATGCCTTTAATTCCAGCTACTCTGGATGCTGAGGGAGGAGAATCACTTGAACCCGGGAGGTGGAGGTTGCAGTGAGCTGAGATGGCACCACTGCACTCCAGCCTGGGTGACACAGTGAGATTCCGTCTCAAAAAAAAAAAAAAAAAAGCAAATCATTTCTTCTTTTTTAAATGGCTAGCCAGTTTCTCAGACACCTTTATTAAACATGTTATATTTTTTCTACTGTTCTCAAAATGCTACTGTTGCCAAAATCTAAATCGTTATTTGTCTTAGTTTATTATTGTTTCTTACTATGTCAATTACCATAGCATACTTTCAAAATTATTGCCTGAGCAGCCACGGAAGACTCAGCAGTCTATTTCTTTCTTTTTTTTTTTTTTTTTTTTTTAAGAGACAGGGTTTCACCATGTTGGTCAGGCTGGTCTCGAACTTCTGATATTGTGATCCACCCGCCTCGGCCTCCCAAAGTGCTGGGATTACAGGTGTGAGCCACCATGCCCAGCCTTTAGCATCCTATTTCTTGAGCCCTGTCTCCCTTCCCCAGGCTCTGTCCCACCCTCACAGCCTCCCACACCGCACCCACTTTCCTCCACTGCCCCTTTCTCCTGCCGCCACCTTCCACAGGCGGTTTCCACCAACAAAACGGAATCATAACGTTTGTCCGTTATCCAGAACCTCCACTCTTTTGACCCCTTTGCTGATGCAAGTAAGGATGATGACCTACTTCCTGCTGGCACTGAGGATTTTATCCACATGAGAATTCAAAAGAGAAATGGCAGGAAGATCCTTACTGCTGTCCAAGAGGTCACTGATGAGCATGATAAAAAGAAACTAGTTGGCCAGGCACAGTGGCTCATGCCTGTAATCCTAGCACTTTGGGAGGCCAAGGCAAGTGGATCACCTGCAGTTAGGAGTTCGAGACCAGCCTGACCAATATGGTGAAACCCTGTCTCTCTCTTTTTTTTTTTTTTTTTTTTTTTGAGACAGAGTTTCACCCTTGTTACCCAGGCTGGAGTGCAATGGCGCGATCTCGGCTCACCGCAACCTCCGCCTCCCGGGTTCAGGCAATTCTCCTGCCCCAGCCTCCTGAGTCGCTGGGATTACAGGCACGTGCCACCATGCCCAGCTAATTTTTTGTATTTTTAGTAGAGACGGGGTTTCACCATGTTGACCAGGATGGTCTCGATCTCTTGACCTCGTGATCCACCCGCCTCGGCCTCCCACAGTGCTGGGATTACAGGCTTGAGCCACCGCGCCCGGCCACTTTTTTTTTTTTTAAAGATGGGGTTTCTCCATGATGGCCAGGCTGGTCTTGAACTCCTGACCTCAGGTGATCCACCCACCTCGGCCTCCCAAAGTGCTAGGATTACAGGCGTGAGCCACCGCGCCCGGCGAAACCCTGTCTCTACTAAAAATACAAAAATTAGCCGGCCGTGATGGCAGGCACCTGTAGTCCCAGCTACTTGGAGGCTGAGGAAGGAGAATCGCTTGAACCCAGGTGGCGGAGGTTGCAGTGAGCCGAGATCGTGCCACTGCACTCCATCCTGGGCAACAAAGTGACACTTCATCTCAAAAAAGAAAAAATAAAAGAAATGAGTGAAGGTGTTTAACAGTAAATTTGCCTGCAATGGTTCTGTAATTGGGCATCCAGAATATGGAGAAGTCATTCAGCTACAGGATGACCAGCACAAGAATTTATGCCAGTTCCTAGTAGAGCTGAAGGTCCATGGATTTTAAGTGCTTGTGGTTCACTGAAGCTTCAGTGAGGATTTCCTTGCAATGAGTAGAATTTCCCCTCTGTCCCTTGTCACAAGTTTAAAACCTCACAGCTTGTACAATGTAACCATTTGGTATCTACTTTTTTTAAATTGCATTTTAGGTTATGGGGTACATGTGATCTACTTTTTTTTTTTTTTTTTTTTTTTTTTTTTGAGGTGGAGTTTTTGCTCTGTTGCCCAGGCTGGAGTGCAATGGTGCAATCTCGGCTCACAGCAACCTCTGCCTCCTAGGTTCATGCAATTCTCATGCCTCAGCCTCCCGAGTAGCTGGCATTACAGGTGCCCACCACCATGCCCGGCTAATTTCTTTTATTTATTTTTTTCTTTTTTTGAGATGGGGTTTCACTCTTGTTGCCCACGCAGGAGTGTAGTGGCGCAATCTTGGCTCAACGCAACCTCCGCCTCCTGGGTTCAAGTGATCCTCCTGCCTCAGCCTCCCGAGTAGCTGAATTACAGGCATGCACCGTCACCCGGCTAATTTTTGTATTTTTAGTAGAGACGAGGTTTCACCATATTGGCCAGACTGGTCTCGAACTCCTGACCTCAGGTGATCCACCTGCCTCGGCCTCCCAAAGTGCTAGGATTACAGGTGTGAGCCCCCGCACGTGGCCGGAATCTACTTTTAATTTGGACTAGTGTAACTCCTTCATGCAACAAACTGAAAAGAGTCATGTTGTCTACTCTTGAAGTTCCTAATTTAAACAAAGGTCAAGGAGTAGGCACCTGATAGTATCAAGCCTGAACTGAAGCAATAACGTGATGTTTCACCCAAGCCCAGAGTCCTAAGATCATAGACGACTAGGCTAAGTCTGGCCAGAAGTTCCTTGGCTCCCTCTGCAGTTTCCTGCACTAAGAGAATGTCACCACCTGCAGACAGCAACAGCGGCAGTACCACTAGAGGGAGCCTTTGGTGGTAAAAGAAAGATCCCCTGATATTTCCAACCTAACCAAGGGGGCAGAGCTTAGAGAGACTACCTTCCCTTTGGTTAGGTGATAGGATATCTGGCTTGCCAAAAAGGTTTTTTTTTGTTGTTGTTGTTTTTTTGATACGGAGTTTTGCTCTGTCGCCAGGTTGGAGCGCCGTGGCACAGTCTCGGCTCACTGCAACCTCCACCTCCCGGGTTCAAGCGATTCTTCCGCCTCAGCATCCCGAGTAGCTGGGGCTACAGGTGCGTGCCAAACACTCGGCTAATTTTTGTATTTTTAGTAGAGACGGGGTTTCGCCATGTTGGCCAGGATGGTCTCGATTTCTGGACCTCGTGATCCACCCTCCTCGGCTTCCCAAAGTGCTGGGATTACAGGCATGAGCCACCGCGCCCGGTCTCACAAAGGTCTTTTTAACCAGACATATCCTAGGTAAGGGATGTCCAAACACCAGAATGTGAGGCCAACCTTCTATCAGACTTAAACTTTTGGCAAGGAAACAAATCTGAAACTGATGTATCAGTCATGTAGCTAGCTATAGAACTTTCAACTAAATAGCAGCAGCTGCCCAATGCCATGTAAACTAACAAACTGGTTTTTTGTTTTTTTTCCTCTTCGGTTTTAATGTTATGTGTTATTTATTAGTTTGTTTATTGATTTCAAGACAAGGTCTCTCTATGTTGCTCAGGCTGGTCTCAAACTCCTGGGTTCAAGTGATCCTCCCACCTCAGCACCCCAAAGTGCTGGGATTACAGGTGAGAGCCACCACACCCAGCCATAATGTATTTAAAGTCTTATTTAAATAAACTTGTTTTCAGAAACATCTGAAAAAAATAAATAAAATAAAAGTGTCACCTTACAATAAGTTTTAATATCTAGTAGAGCTAGATTTTTCTCTGTTAAACTTATTTTTACAAATTCCTAGACATTCTTGCATATTTCCACGTGGATGAATCTTTAAGATGATTTTGTCAGCTATCCAAAAGGTACTGTGGAGTTTTAAAATCACAATTGTGATAAATTAATTTGGGAATAATTAATACTTTTGCAAAATTCAACCCTTTGATGTCCTTCTGGATTAATTTTAGTCTCCTTTATATAGGTGTTACACAATTTCTTCATTAAAATCGTATTTATGAGTCACCTATAATGTGCAAGGCACTGTTTATTCTTGTATGCTGGACATACAAAAATATGTCCCTGTTTTCATGTGGTTTACAATCTAGCTGGGGAGTGAGACAACATTTTTAAAAACACATATAATATGGGCTGGGCGCAGCGGCTCTTGCCTGTAATGCCAGCACTTTGGGAGGCCGAGGCAGGCAGATCATGAGGTCAAGAGATAGAGACCATCCTGGCCAACATGGTGAAACCCTGTCTCTACTAAAAATACAAAAATTAGCCAGCCATGGTGGCACACAGGCCAGCCCAATATCACACCTGTAGTCCCAGCTGCTTGAGAGGCTGAGGTAGGAGAATCGCTCGAACCCGGGAGGCAGAGGTTGCAGTGAGCTGAGATCGTGCCACTGCACTCCAGCCTGGGCAACAGAGTGAGACTCCATCTCAAAAATAATAATAATAATAAATAAAAATTTAAAAATAAAAATATAATATGACAATTGGTGACAAGTGTTATAAGGAAAATAAACCTGGGTAAGAGCATAAAGAATAAAAGGAAAGGAATGCTATGTTACATAGGCTGATCAGGGAAGGTTTTTCTGTTAGGTAAAACTTTAGCAAAAACTTAAAGGAGGTGAATGAGTTAGCCATGAGGCTATCAAGGTAAAGAGCATTGTAGGCAGTAAGTACAAAGCCCTAAGGCTCAAGAAGGACTGCCTTGTTTGAGGAACAACAGGAAGCTGGTGTGACTGAAGTAGAGAGATAAGATCTGAGTGGTAACCAGGGACCAGGTTATATAAGTCCTTGTAGGTCATGGGAACAATTTTGGATTTTATTCCGAGTAGTTTTAAAAGGCACTGGGAGGTTTGAAACTAAGAAGTGACGTGTCTGATTTATTCTTTTAAAGGATCACTGTCACATCTATGAGGAGAATAGAATGGCGAAGGTGGAAGTTGGGAACTCAGTTAAATCCAGGAGCTAGATGACGGTAGCTTGGGCCAGGGTGCTGGTGAGGGTAATTTGTGCTCAGAACAGAAAGAAGTGAGCTAGGGCTTCTTCCACGCATAGGCATTTACCAAACCAAAGGTGTTCCTTAAGTGAGAGGGACACCTGAGACAGTGAATTAGTGACCTGCAGCCACCAGGAAAATAGACCCTAGACTCTGGGTAATCTCTCTTTCTCTCTCTCAGTCTCTCAGTCTCTCTCTCTCTCTCTCTCTCTCTCACACACACACACACACACACACACACACACACACACACACAAAACTAGGATTCTCTCATTGTCTTTGCCTCTGGGGTCATTTGCCCACCCCAGGAAACAACTGATAGGCAAATAGTGCTTTGGGGTAGACACTGAGAACTGAATAAAGCAGTTGAAGGTGTGCAGCAGCCAAAGGGGACTCCTAGTGCAATTTACACTCTCTTGTGCAGACAGAACTCAAAGGACTACACTCTGGAATATGGAAGCAGAAAAATCCTCAGGCTTTGTTTCCGGACCACTAATGCCTTCAGGTGAGTCATGACTAAGCAAGCTGCGAGAGAGGCCAGAAACCCAGAGAGGTTAGCATAGCACGCAGGGATAGCTTTTCTTTTTTCTTTTTTTTTTTTTTTTTTTGAGGTGGAATCTCGCTCTGTCGCCCAGGCTGGAGTGCAGTGGCATGATCTCAGCTCACTGTGCCTAGCTCTGGTTAGCTTTAGTTATGTATTGGATATCCCATTTGTAGAATTATTATTATTATTATTATTATTATTATTTTGAGATGGAGTCTTGCTCTTGTCACCCAGGTTGGAGTGTAGTGGCACGATCTTGGCTCACTGCAACCTCCGCCTCCTGGGTTCAAGCGGTTCTCCTGCCTCACCCTCCCAAAGAGCTGGGATTACAGGCATGTGCCACAATGACTGGTTAATTTTCTTTTTCTTTTCTTTTTTTTTTTTTTTTTTTTTTTTTGAGACAGTGTCTTGCTCTGTCACTAGACCCCAGGCTGGAGTGCAGTGGCGCAATCTCCGCCTCCTGGTTCAAGCAATTCTGCCTCACCCTCCCGAGTAGCTTGGACTACAGGCGCACGCCACCATGCCCAGCTAATTTTTGCATTTTTTAGTAGAGATGGGGTTTCACCACGTTGGCCAGGATGGTCTCGATCTCTTGACTTCGTGATCCACCTGCCTCGGCCTCCCGAAGTGCTGGGATTACAGGCGTGAGCCACCGCGCCCGGCCTTGCCTGGCTGATTTTCATATTTTTAGTAGAGACAGGGTTTCACCATGTTGGCCAGGCTGGTCTCAAACTCCTGATCTCAGGTAATCCACCCGCCTTGGCCTCCCAAAGTGCTGGGATTACAGGTGTGAGCCACTGTGCCGGGCCCTGAAGATTTATTTGTAGAAATAATTTGAGATTTGGAATAATACTATATTTTCCCAGAAAGGATATTTTTGTTCCTTGCCAAGTGCCTGGGGCACTAATAGTATGGGAAGAGTAAGGGATTACCTTATTCCAAGTTTCAACCTTGATAATTTGTGGGCCATTCAAATGATAAATCTGATCTATAGAGTTCATGAAGGCTAATTTACTTCTAGTTCATCCTTACCCCTGGGGTGTAGCTATCTATTTTCCAAACCCAAAGCAGGGAACAGTTCACCTTAGATTCCACCTTTTGCCCCCAGCCCCATAAACCAATCAATGAGCAGCTCAGCTTCTCACATACCTCTTTGGAAAGGTCAAACACCTTAAGGTTAAAAGCTATCCCTGGCAGGGTGCAGTGTCTTACCCCTGTAATCCCAGCACTTTGGGAGGCCAAGGTGGGCAGATCACGAGGTCAGGAGTTCAAGATCAGCCTGAACAACATGGTGAAACCCCATCTCTACTAAAAATACAAAAATTAGCTGGGCGTGGTGGCGCACGCCTGTAATCCCAGCTACTCAGGAGGCTGAGGCAGGAGAATCGCTTGAACCCGGGAGGCGGCGGTTGCAGTGAGCCGAGGTCGCGCCACTGCACTCCATCCAGCCTGGGTGACAGAGACACAAGAGTAGAATTTACAACATGAGTCCAGGGGACCAATGCGAGCATGAGAAACGCGCTGCCCCGAGGTCTGGGCTCCAAACACTTTGATTCTGTGCATAATACCGTTGATTTTATGGGTGTGGAAGGGGAGGGTGAAGGGGTAGGTAAGATAGCCGGGCGGAGAGCACTTGAGATCCTTCTAAGACATGCTAAACTAGTGCTCTGAGTTTATCACCGATTGTCGTTAGGGTGCGGCTGCATCAGAAGTATAGCGGATGAGGAACCTGGGGGTCTCACCACACCCAATGCATCAAGGGGCTTTTATCTCCCAAGCATTGTGGACAGAGAGCAATTAAAATCACTCCATAAGTGTTACAGCTCTTTTAGAATTTGTCTAGCAGGCTTTCCGGTTTTTGCAGTAAAGTACCTAAAAAAAAAAAAAAATCACTCCATATTCTGAGAACCTAGGCAGAGTCTGAGGCGTTCCGTGATCTCTGCCCTGCAAGGCTTTTCTCCTCCTTGCCAGCTCCCATCTGCAAAGACCCTCCTGGATCGTGTGAGCAGAGGTCGCCTCCCATCTCAGAGGTCTTTGCACAAGCCCTCTTTACGAGGCCCTCATGGAGTCTCCATGTTGAGAAGGCATTCATGTGACCAGAGCAGTAGTGCCTGCTCTGCAACCACCCCGAGGCATTCCCCGGTGTGACTGCGCTCTCGGGTGGTCTTTACCTTAGGCCTCCTGTTGCCGCTTGATTTCTAATTAACTGCACCAATAATATAGTTTAAGTTCAGTGTACAAACCTCAGTGTACTCTGAGCCAAGCAAGCTTACAATTATTTAGCTAGAATTAACATAGGTGTCCCCCTGGCCATCTTGACCCACAAAACCCCATGTCTACTAAAAATATATAAATTAGCCAGGTATGGTGGTACATGCCTGTGGTCCCACCTACCTGGTAGGCTGAGGTGAGAGATGGGAGGTGGATCACTTGAGCCCAGGAGGAGGTCGAGGCTGCAATGAGCCTGTTTGTACCACTGCACTCCAGCCTGGGCAACAGGGCAAGACTCTGTCTCAAAAAATTATAACTGTGAGTAGTAATAAAGTAGAATTTATTTAATCTTATAAAATAGCAAAAATGGAATTTACTTAATCTTAAAAGAAACCTAAAGCAAGCATCAAACTTAAAGAATAAATTTTGAAAGCCTTCCCTTATTTATCAGGAATGAGACAATGGTATCCATTATCACTATTTCTATTTAATATTTTACTGAACAGAAAGCAGCAATTAGAAGTAAAAAAAAAAAAATTAAAGATAAAAAAATTAAAGATTAGGGCTGTGGGAGGTGGTTCATGCCTATGATCCCAGCACTTTGGGAGGCAGAGGTGGGCAAATCACTTGAGGTCAGGAGTTCAAGACCAGCCTGACCAACATGGTGAAACTCCTTCTGTACTAAATACAAAAAAATTAGCCAGGGGTGGTGGTGGGTGCCTGTTATCCCAGCTACTTGGGAGGCTGAGACAGGAGAATTGCTTGAACCCAAGAGGCAAAGATTGCAGTGAGCTGATATTTTGCCAGTGCACTCTAGCCTGGGCAACAAGAGCAAAACTCCATCTCAAAAAAAAAAGAAGAAAAAAAAGTACAGTAAATTATTATAATTAATTAGAGTGTTTAGCAAATTGCTGCATACAAAATTAGCATTCAAACATAAGTTTATGAAGCTACCTGCTTCTGAAAAAAGAAAAAATAAATAAATTGTAGAAGTATTATAGAAGTAAATCTTTGTTATCGTGGGATAAGCAATGGTTTCTTAGATACAGCATCAAAAACACAAGTGACAAAAGAAAAAAATAGATAAATTGGGCTTTATCAAAATTTAAAATTTTTTTTTTTTTTTTTTTTTTTTTTAAACGGAGGTTCACTCATGTTACCCAGGCTGGAGTGCAATGGCGCGATCTCGGCTCACCGCAACCTCTGCCTCCTGGGTTCAGGCAATTCTCCTGCCTCAACCTCCTGAGTAGCTGGGATTACAGGCACGCGCCACCATGCCCAGCTAATTTTTTGTATTTTTAGTAGAGACGGGGTTTCACCATGTTGACCAGGATGGTCTCTATCTCTTGACCTCGTGATCCACCCGCCTCGGCCTCCCAAAGTGCTGGGATTACAGGCTTGAGCCACCGCGCCCGGCCAAAATTTAAAATTTTTAAGCAACATAAGTCACCGTCAAGAAAGCAGAAAGACAACCTACGGCATGGGAGAATATATTTGCAAACCATATATCTAACAAGGGACTTGTATCCAGAATGTTTGATCTTAACATTCAACAATTTTTTTTTAATAGCCCAATTTTTAAAAGAGGGCAAAAAGGCCAGTCGCAGTGGCTCACACCTGTAATCCCAACACTTTGGGAGGCCAGGGCGGGAGGATCACGAGGTCAGGAGTTCGAGACTAGCCTGGCCAAAGAGACCAGCCTGGCCAACATGGTGAAACCCCATCGCTACTAAAAATACAAAAATTAGCCGGGTGTGGGCGACTGTAATCCCAGCTACTTGGGAGGCTGAGGCAGGAGAATTGCTTGAACTTGGGAGGCAGCGGTTGTAGGGAGCCGAGATTGCACCATTGCACTCCATCCTGGGAGACATAGCAAGACTCCAACTCAAAAAAACGTGGGGAGGGGGCAAAAGACTTAAGTAGACATTTCTTCAAAGAAGACATACGAATGGCCGATAAAGACATTTAAAGATGTTCAAGGCCAGGTGTGGTGGCTCACACCTGTAATCCCAGCACTTTGGACTGCCAAGGTGGGAGGATCTCTTGAGCCGTGGAGTTCATGATCAGCCTGGGCAACATAGTGAGACCCTATCTCTATATAAAAACAAAAAATAAGGCCAGGCACAGTAGCTCACGCCTGTAATCCCAGTACTTTGGGAGGCCAAGGAGGGCGGATCACCTGAGGTCAGGAGTTCAAGACCAGCCTGGCTAACATGGCGAAACCCTGTCTCTACTAAGAACTATAAAAATTAGCCAGGGATGGTGGTGGGTGCCTGCAATCCCAGCTACTTGGGAGGACAAAGCAGGAGAATCTCTTGAACCTGGGAGGCAGAGGTTGCAGTGAGCAAAGATTGCACAATTGCACTCCAGCCTGGGTGACAGAGCAAAACTCCGTCTCAAAAATAAATAAAATAAAGATGTTCAACATCACTAATCGCTAAAGAAATGCAAACCAAAACCATGAGATATCACTTTACATGCAGAAGAATGGCCATAATTTTTAAAAGATAGAGTTTCACGGCCAGGCACGGAGGCTCATGCCTGTAATCCCAGCACTTTGGGAGGCTGAGGCAGGTGGATCACCTGAGGTCAGAAGTTTGCGACCAGCCTCACCAACATGGGAGAAACCCTATCTCTACTAAAAATACAAAATTAACTGAGCGTGGTGGCGCATACCTGTAATCCTAGCTACTTGAGAGACTGAGGCAGGAGAATTGCTTGAACCTGGGAGATGGAGGTTGCAGTGAGCCAAGATCGTGCCATTGCACTCCAGCCTGGGCAACAAGAGCAGAACTCCATCTAAAAAAAAAAAAAAAAAAGATACAATTTCACAAGTCTCGAGGCTGAGCTGCTGCACATTTGCAATGCCACGTGGAAGTCGAAGCTGCACCTCCCATGTGGCCTTTCTGGCCAGTTTAGCACCTCAAATAAGAGCTACACCCAGGCCAGCACCAGCACCTCAGCCACCAGCAGCAGCTCCACCCTCTGCAGTTGGCTCTCCTGCTGCTGCCCTCCTCGGCAGCCAGGTCTGATGGCCCAGGTGACAATCTCTGCAGCTGGCATGGCTGTGGGCTCTGCTATGGGGCACACACTGGGTCATGCCATCAATGGGGGCTTCAGTGGAGTAAACAATGCTGAGCCTACAGGGGCTGACATCACTTACCAGGAGCCCCAGGGAACTCAGCCGGCACAGCAGCAGTAGCCTGGCTTGCATGAAATAAAATGGTTTTTGGAATGTGCCCAGAATCAGGGAGACATCAAGTTCTGTGACGGTTTCCATGAGGTGCTGAAACAGTGCAGACTTGCAAATGGATTTATCTAATCAAGGAGTTCAAACCGAAGAAATGGAAAATTGGCTCTCAAGACTAAGTTAATTTAGCCTAACAATATAATTGATAGTGAAGGTTAAAAGTGTAAAACCATCACTTAAACCAATCCTCTGTCATTCTTGCTTCAGAATGCAGTGGAAGAGGGTGTTCCTACTTGGTAGAATTTCATTAAGATGGTATTGAAGGCTGGGCATGGTGGTTCACACCTGTAATCCCAGCACTTTGGGAAGTTGAGGTGGGTGGATTGCCTGTGGTCAGGAGTTCAAGATAAGCCTGGCCAACATGGTAAAACCCCATTTATATTAAAAAAAAATTCTTTTTTTTATTTAAAAAAAAAATTTTTTTAAAAGATGATATCGAGTTGGGGACTTGGCAAATGTTTGTGTGGCCTCCTTAAACCAGCTGCTGTGCTTTTTTGTTTGTTTGTATATTAATTAGAATAAAACGATTTTCTTCCCCCAAAAAAGACAGTAACAAATGTTGCTGAGAATGTGGAGAAATGGGAACCCTTATACATTGTTGGTGAGAATATGAAATAATCCAACTATTTTGGGAAAAAATGGAAACAAATCTACATGCCCATCTACTAATGAATGAATAAACAAAATGTGGTGTATTTATACCAAATATTCCATTTAATAAATGGAATATTTAATAAGTGGAATATTAAACATTTCCATTTAATATTCCACTTATTAAATATTCCATTTATTAAATGGAATATTTGGTATAAATACACCACATTTATTCCATTAAATAGAATATTATTTGCCCATAAAAAGGAATGAAGTACTGATATGTGCTACAACATCGATGAATCTCAAAGAAATTATGCTAAGTGAAAGAATTTGTCACAAAAGACCACATGCTATATAGTTCCATTTATTTGAAATGTGAGGCAGGAATTGTGAAGACAGAAGAGACCTCTGCAGGGTACTGGAAGTAGTAAAACATAATACCACATAGGGTTCATGCTCTGAAGGAGAAAGTCCCACCCTAATTGAAACTAAGAACAAGTTTGAGACCTGATGTATCAGAGCACTAAACATCAAAAGGAAAGGTGTCATTTGAAAGATGTGTTGGTCGAGTGCGGTGGCTCACAACTGTAATCTTAGCACTTTGGGAGGCCGAAGCAGGTGGATCACCTGAGGTCAGGGGTTCAAGCCCAGCCTGGTCAACATGGTGAAACCCTGTCTCTACTAAAAATACAAAAATTAGTTCGGCATGGTGGCAGGCACCTGTAATCCCAGCCACTCAGGAGGCTGAGGCAAGAAAATCTCTTGAACTCAGAAGGCGGAGGTTACAGTGAGCCAAGATCACACCACTGTACTCCAACCTGAGTGACAGAACAAGACTCCATCTCAAAAAAAAAAAAAGAAAAAGAAAAAGAAAGAAAGAAAGATGTGTTAAAAAAAAAAAAAAAAAAGGAGCCTAAAAATTGCATGGTACAAGAGGCAATTGTCTTGTGAAGACAAGACACAAAGAAGTAGCAACTGGGCCGGGCACGGTGGCTCACGCCTGTAATCCCAGCACTTTGGGGGGCCGAGGCGGGTGGATCACGAGGTCAAGAGATCGAGACCATCCTGGTCAACACGGTGAAACCCCGTCTCTACTAAAAATACAAAAAATTAGCTGGGCATGGTGGCGCGTGCCTGTAATCCCAGCTACTCGGGAGGCTGAGGCAGGAGAATTGCCTGAACCCAGGAGGCGGAGGTTGCGGTGAGCCGAGATCGCGCCACTGCACTCCAGCCTGGGTAACAAGAGCGAAACTCCGTCTCAAAAAAAAAAAAAAAAAAAAAAATTTTATATAAGCTGAGAGAATCGAATGGTTAAAAAAAAAAAAGAAAAAATTAAAAAAAAAAGAAACTATACTTTATTGTATCAACAGAAGAGGGTGCTCTTGAGCCAATAAACCAATAAGGCATCTGAATCCTTTTCTTCGTATAGAATTAATCAGAATGTTAATAGTGAATCAGGAAAATCCAGGATAATTTACAATAATTAAAAAATGATTATCTTCACAGAGTTACCATAAGGAGGGAAAAAAGCAGGAACCAAAACTTTTCAGCTGATGAAAATAAATACCCTCCGTTTTCAGAGGATGTATGGAAATAAGAAAAAAATAAAAAAGAAAAAGAAAAGAAAAGAAATACCATCCAAAAAGAAAAAAGAATAGCAAAGCAGAGAAAAGCATGAATTAAATATAATTAAACATGCAATTGCAGATATGAAAGACTACTGTGAATCAAAAATTTAAGGCTGGGCACAGTGGCTCACACCTCTAATCCTAGCACTTTGGGAGGCCAAGGTGGGTGGATTGTTTGAGCCCAGGAGTTTGAGACCAGCTGGCCAACATGGTGAAACCCTGTCTCCACTAGAAATAAAAAAATTAGCTGGGTGTGGTGGCTTGTGCCTGTAATCCCAGCTACTCGGGAGGCTGAGGCACGAGAATCACTTGAGCCTGGAAAGTGGAGGCTGCAGTGAGCCACGATTGCGACACTGCACTCCAGCCTGAGCGACACAGCAAGACTCTGTCTCAAAAAAAAAAAAAAAAAAAATCACAGTAGAAAAAAACAATAGGAGCATGTGTCGAGCTGACTGAACTCAGGAAAGAAATTGAAGAAAATGACAAAATCATCTTAGAAGAGAAAACTAAATTACAAGGTGCCCAAGGGAGAATTGGTATCATTGAAAAATGCTGTAAAAGGAAAGAAAGAATTTGAATAAAAAAGAACCAAGACAACCAAAGCAAATTAAAGGGGCAAAGAGCAAACTGACAGGATATCTTGAAGTTCTTTAAAAAAAATAAATAAATAAAGGCTGGCTCACACCTGTAATCCCAGCAGTTTGGGAGGGCGAGGCGGGTGGATCACTTGAGATCAGGAGTTCCAGGTCAGCCTGGCCAAATGGTGAAATACAAAAATACAAAAAATATTCATCCCTACCAAAAATACAAAAATTGGCCAGGTGCAGTGGCTCACACCTGTAATCCCAGAACTTTGAGAACCTGAAGCAGGTGGATCACCTGAGGTCAGGAGTTCAAGATCAGCCTGGCCAACATGAAACCCCATCTCTACTAAAAATACAAAAATTAGCGAGGTGTGGTGGTAGATGCCTGTAGTCCCAGCTATTCAGGAGGCAGACACAGGAGAATTGCTTGAACCCAGGAGGCAGAGGTTGCAGTGAGCCAAGATAACACCACTGCACCCCAGCCTGGGTGATGGATTGAGACTCTGTCTCAAAAAAAAAAAAAAAAAAAGGAACAGAAGAACAGAACTATTATAATATTTAAAATCATAACTTAAACAAAACTTTCTAGAAATAAAGCAACATCCACTTCTAACGTTTAAAGATCCTGCTGTGTACTTGAGAACACTGACAATCAACTCTGAGGCATAGCCCAGTAAAATAGACATTAGTGATCAGAAAAAAAAAAAAAATTCCTCGAATGCAACCCACATGAATTACCTGAAAAAAAAGAATCCTTTGACTCTCTAAGCAAAATAAACAAACAAAAAAACTCAAGTGACCTACAGGAAAAGAAAATCTGTTGGCATCAAACTACTTGACAGAATTATAGGAAGTAAGATAACAGTGAAGAAACCTCTTAAAGAATCTCAAGTTTTTAAAAAGTATAAGTTTCTTTTTTTTTTTTTTTTTTTTGAGACGGAGTTTCGCTGTTGTTGCGGAGTGCAATGGCATGATCTCGGCTCACCGCAACCTCCGCCTCCTGGGTTCAAGCAATTCTCCTGCCTCAGCCTCCCAAGTAGCTGGGACTACAGGCACGCACCATCATGCCCAGCTAATTTTTGTATTTTTAGTAGAGACGGGGTTTCACCTTGTTGACCAGGATGGTCTCGATCTCTTGACCTCGTGATCCACCCGCCTCGGCCTCCCAAAGTGCTGGGATTATAGGCGTGAGCCACCGCGCCCGGCCAAAAAGTATAAGTTTCAAAAGCCTCAGACATATCAGAGAAAGAAAAAGAAAAACAGTATGAGCCAAAGATTCCATCTTTAAACTTTCAAGAACTCAAGCAATTTTGTATGCAAGAATTCTTTCTGAGGATTCTTCTAGGGGTCAAGTTTCATCCAATTAAAAGATGATTGAAAAACTTTGGCCGAGAAAACAGATCTTAAGAATTGAATATGCTCAATTACATAAATCTAAGACCAAAACAAATGTAAGAGTACGAGCTGATGAATGTTCTCTGACAAAGTAGAAATACACTTTAAAATGGGAACAAAGAGCCGGGCGCGGTGGCTCACGCCTGTAATCCCAGCACTTTGGGAGGCCGAGGCGGGTGGATCACGAGGTCAAGAGATCGAGACCATCCTGGTCAACATGGTGAAACCCCGTCTCTACTAAAAATACAAAAAATCAGCTGGGCATGGTGGTGCGTGCCTGTAATCCCAGCTACTCAGGAGGTTGAGGCAGGAGAATTGCCTGAACCCAGGAGGCCGGAGGTTGCGGTGAGCCGAGATCGCGACATTGCACTCCAGCCTGGGTAACAAGAGCGAAACTCCGTCTCAAAAAAAAAAAAAAAAAAAGGGAACAAAGAAGAAATATAGAAGAATAAGCTTAATAATTAAGCACAGGTCAAAGCTGAAAGTTAAAGCATGTCATTTAAATTAGCAAACCAACCTAGCACAGAGGATCACGCCTGTAATTCCAGCACTTTGGGAGTCCGAGGACAGAGGGTGTCTTAAGCCTGAGCCCAGGTGTTCAAGACCAGCCTGGGCAATGTAGCAAGATCCCCATCTCTAAAAAGAAAATTAAATAAAAAATAACAAAAACTAGCAAACCAAACAGTAAAAACCTAGGTAAGATAAATGAGGGCCCAGTGGGTCACACCTTTAATCCCAGCACTTTGGGAGGTTGTCTGTAATCCAAGCACTTTGGGAGGCTGAGGCGGGTGGATCACCTGTGGTCAGGAGTTCAAGAGCAGCCTGCCTAACATGGTGAAACCACGTCTCTACTTAAAAATACAAAAAAATCAGCTGGGTATGATGGCGGGCATCTGTAATCCTAGCTACTCAGGAGGCTGAGGGAGGAGAATCGCTTGAACCCGGGAGGTGGAGGTTGCAGTGAGCCGAGAACACGCCATTGCACTCAGACCTGAGCAACAAGAGTGAAACTCCATCTCAAAAAAAAGAAAAGAAAAAGAAAAATGAGGGCTAAGAGCTGAGACCCTTAGCTATGCTAGTATCAACCACCTCATGTATCCTAGTTGATGGCTTCATGTAAGCCTGTTCATGCTCTGACCCTTGTGGTATCTTTTTTTTTTTTTTTGAGACAGTCTTACTCTGTCACCCAGGCTGGAGTGCAACGATGCGATCTCGGCTCACTGCAACCTCTGCCTCCCAGGCTCCAGCCATTCTTCTGCCTCCGCCTCCCAAGTAGCTGGGACTATAGGCACACGCCACCACACTGGCCTAATTTTTGTATTTTTTTTTTTTTTAGACATAGTCTCGCTCTTGTGGCCAGGCTGAAATACAATGTCGAGATCTCAGCCCACTGTAACCTCTGCCTCCCAGGTTCAAGCAGTTATCCCACTTCAGCCTCCTGAGTAGCTGGGATTACAGGTGCCTGCCACCACACCTGGCTAATTTTTGTATTTTTAGTAGAGATGGGGGGTGGTTTCACCATGTTGGCAATGCTGGTCTTGAATTCCTGATGACAGGTGTTCCAACCCACCTCGACCTTCCAAAGTGCTGGGATTACAGGCATGAGTCACTGGCCCCTTGTAGTATCTTTCAAATATTTCATGTATCAGATAGGTACACACACACACACACACACACACACACACACCACCAGCCCAGGCCATTCATTACATAACACCTCTTGACTCTATGTTTTGTAATCTAATGGCAACACTCAACACTCACAATTTGAACCCACAGAATAACAGCTGCTCCACTTCTAGCCAGGGAATCCAGCTCTTCAGCCTGCCTAAGCTTCCAGAGAAGCTTTTTTTTTTTTTTTTTTTTTGAGACGGAGTCTCTGTCGCCCAGAAATGGAGTTCAGTGGCATGATCTTGGCTCACTGCAACCTCCATCTCCTGGGTTCAAGCAATTATCCTACCTCAGCCTCCAGAGTAGCTGGGACTACAGGCACCCACCACTATGCCCAGGTAATTTTTGCATTTTTTTTTTTTTTTTTTTTTAGACGGGGTTTCGCTTTTGTTACCCAGGCTGGAGTGCAATGGCGCGATCTCGGCTCACCGCAACCTCCGCCTCCTGGGTTCAGGCAATTCTCCTGCCTCAGCCTCCTGAGTAGCTGGGATTACAGGCACGTGCCACCATGCCCAGCTAATTTTTTGTATTTTTAGTAGAGACAGGGTTTCACCGTGTTGACCAGGATGGTCTCGATCTCTTGACCTCGTGATCCACCCGCCTCGGCCTCCCAAAGTGCTGGGATTACAGGCGTGAGCCACCGCGCCCGGCCTAATTTTTGCATTTTTAATAGAGATGGGTTTTTACCATGTTGGCCAGGCTGGTCTCGAACTCCTAATCTCAGGTGATCCACCTGCCTCCACCTCCCAAAATGCTGGGATTACAGGCATGAGCCACCATGCCCAGCATTTTGCAGCAATATTTTTAAGTGATTTCATCAAACTTATTTTGAGTAACCCCATTTTCCTGACTGAATTTCTTTCCCTTCCAAACCATCACTATCAAGATACATAGCACAGCCCATCATACCATGCGTGGTCCCTGCTCAGTTCAGGATTGCTTCACATACCATGTCTTGGCCCAACACAAAGGAGCCCTCACACAGTTCACAGTCCTTAACAATAGGAGCCAGTAAGGTGGGAAATGACCCTTGGTGTCATTGAGGATCCTCGTACAGACCTATGCTCCCCAAATTACTAAGCAGACAATCCTCAGAGCAGATACTAGCAAATCAGCCAAGGTCCAGACCCCTAACAGTCCACTAGGAGACAGACCCCACTCAGGATCTATATCAGGAATTGCAAAGTGGTATCCTTGAATGGATTTTTGATCCACATTGCACACTTTTCTTCATACACAATGTTTTCTTTTTTCTTAATAATTTTTTGCAGAGACAGGGTCTCGCTATGTTGCCCAGGCTGGTCTTGAACCCCCAGGCTCAAATGATCCTTCTGCCTCAACCTCCCAAAGTTCTGGGATTAAAGGAGTGTGTCACTGCACATGGCCCCTTTTTGAATTGAACCAAGCTTAAAAATCAGAATATTGGCAAGGTGCAGTGACTCATGCCTGTAAACCCAGCACTTTGGGAGGCCAAGGCATGTGAATCATGAAGTCAGGAGTTCAAGACCAGCCTGACCAACATGGTGACATCCCATCTCTACTAAAAATACAAAAATTAGCTGGGCATGGTGGCAGGCTTGTAATCCCAGCTACTCAGGAGACTGAGGCAGGAGAATCGCTGAACCCTGGAGGGGGAGGCTGCAGTGAGCCGAGATCGCACCACTGCATTCCAGCCTGGGCGACAGAGTGAGACTCTGTCTCAAAAAACAAAAACAAAAATAAATCAGAATATTTATGGTAGGGGACAGTGGCCCATGCCACCAGTGCTTTGGGAGGCAGAAGTGGGAGGTTTGCTTGAGCCCAGGGGTTCAAGATCAGCCTAGGAAATACAGCGAGACCTGGTCTCTACAAAAAATTTAAACATTAGGTGTGGTGGTGTGTACCTGTAGTCCCAGCTACTCGAGAGGCTGAGGTGGGAAGATCACTTGAGCCCAGGAATCAGAGGCTGTAGTAAGCTGTGATCACGCCACTGCGCTCCAGCCTAGGAGACAGAGTGACACCCTATCTTGAAAAAAAAGGTGGAGGGGGGCAGGGGCAGTCACTCATGCTTGTAATCCCAGCACTTTGGGAGGCCGAGACAGGTGGATCACCTGAGGTTGGGAGCTCGAGGCTAGCCTGACCAACATGGAGAAACGTCGTCTCTACTAAAAATACAAAAAAAAAAAAAAAAAAAGAAAATATCTGGGCGTGGTGGCACATACCTGTAATCCCAGCTACTCGGGAGGCTGAGGTACGAGAATCACTTGAACCTGGGAGGCAGAGGTTGTGGTGAGCAGAGATCATACCATTTCACTCCAGCCTGGGCAACAAGAGCGAAACTCTGTCTCAAAATTTATATATAATCTTTAAAAACATAATCTGGGTTTTTTTAAGTGTCTCTTGAAAACCGGAAGATCCAGCCAGGCAGGATGGGTCATGCCTATGATACTAGCACGTTGAGAGGCCAAGGCAGGAGGATTGCTTGAGGTTAGGAGTTGGGGACCAACCTGGGCAACATAGAGAGATCTCAGCTCTACAAAAAAACAAAAAAAAATTACTCAGGCATGGTGGCACATGCCTGTAGTCCCAGCTACTCAGGGGGGTGAGGCAAGAGGATCAGTTGCACCTGAGAGATCAAAGGCTGCAGTGAGTTATCATCATGTCCCTGCAGTCCAGCCTGGGTGCAGAGTGAGACCCTGTCTCTAAAACAAACAAAATACTGGATGATCTGGCAACACTAGACTGCTTTCCTGTGCAGCTAGCACGCAGTAGCAGCTGCTTTTACCTCCGTTTCCAACACAGCCCCAGGATTAGCAACCATTTCTCATTGTACTTATACTATTTATCGGCCAGGCACAGTGGTTCACACCTGTAATTCCAGCACTTTGGGAGGTCGAGGTGGGCAGATCGCTTGAGGTCAGTAGTTCAAGACCAGCCTGGCCAATGTGGAGAAACCCCGTCTCTACTCAAAATAATAATAACATATATATATATACTTTTTATTTTTCTCTCATATTACAAGATGTTTTCTGAACCTGTGTTTCTATGAGGGGTGAGTGTTTCAGGAAAAATGGGGGAGTGCTAATTTCTTTATGAAAGTAATTAATATTCCTCTGCAATTAAATGTGTAGGTACTCAGCCTACAGTATTTGTTCATTTACTTGCTGGCATCTGAGCTAGTAATCCTGCTGCTCAGCAACTATGAGACAGTCCTCTCCAAGAATATGGCCATGCAGCTCCCTCTCCAGATTTAGGCCTAATCCTCTGCCTATGTTCAGTCACAATGAAGACAGCATCCCCAAAAATGGTGATCACATAGATATCTCCAATTCATTACTCAACAGGCTTTGAAACAGGATCTTCATAGACCATGATACATAAACATACCACTATTCGACAAATCAGAAGATAATACTTAAAAACCAAACGCCCATATTCATCCTACCCCTTCACTAACCATGATACAGTCTGTACTAGATAGATGATTGTTAGCACTGAGATAGATCCTTCACAGTTCATTATATATAAACCTAGAATTGTATCCTGCCATGATTTTTGAAATGATGGCATGGATACAGGAACTGGTTTTACTGATAGCTGTTTCACACTAGGCTATCAATATGAGTATCAGGATGGGCTGTAGTCTGAATCCATAAACTTACCCTTAGGTAGGTGATATAGTTTGAATCTGTGTCCACACCCAAATCTCGTGTTGAAAAGCAATCCCCAATCCTGGAGGTGTGGCCTGGGGGTAGGTGATTGGATCATGGGGATGGTTTCTAATGGTTGAGCACCATCCCCCTTCAGCTGTTCTTGTGATAGAGTTCTCTAGCAATCTGGTTGTTTAAAAGTGTCTAGCTCCCCCCCCTCCACCCCACCAAAAAAAAAGGCAGGGGGACATTCTTGGTGGCTCACACCTATAATCCCAGCACTTTGGAAGGCTGAGTCGGGCAGATTATGAGGTCAGGAGATCTAGACCATCCTGGCCAACATGGTTAAACCCTGTCTCTACTAAAAACACAAGAATTAGCTGGGTGTGGTGGCACATGCCTGTAATCCCAGCTACTCGAGAGGCTGAGGCATGAGAATCACTTTAACCCCTGGAGGCAGAGGTTACAGTGAGCCGAGATCGTGCCACTGCACTCCAGCCTGGTGACAGACTGAGACTCCATCTCAAAAAAAAAATAAAAGTGTGTAGCTCCTTCCCCATCTCTTTCTTCCTCCTGCTCCAGCCATGTAAGATGTGCCTGCTCCTGCTTTGCCTTATAACATGATACGTTTTCGGAGGCCTCTACAGAGGCAGAAGCTGCTATGCTTCCTATACAGCCTGCAGAACCATGGACTAATTAAACCTCATTTCTTTATAAATTACCCAGTCTCCAGTATTTTTATAGCAATGGAGAAACCCCATCTCTACTAAAAAAAAAAATTAGCTGGGCATGGTGGCACATGCTTGTAATCCCACTCGGGAGGCTGAGGCAGGAGAATCGCTTGAACCCGGAAGGCAGAGGTTGCGGTGAGCTGAGATCGTGCCATTGCACTCCAGCCTGGGCAGCAAGAGCGAAACTCCGTCTCAAAAAAAAAAAAAAAAAAAGACTGGGTGCCTCTCGAGCTGGAAGCCTGCGTGTCTGGAAGTTAAGGGAGCAGCGGTGACCTGCACGTGGGATTATTCCTGCGCTCCCGTGAACAGGTAGGGGAGGAGACACAGGCCTGCACGTCGCTGGGGAAAAAGCCCTTGTGGAAGCAGGAGGGGCTTGTTCGGAGAATGTGGCAGCAAGGGCCGCCTCTGATAGCCCCCATCCCCCCGCTCCTCATTCCCCGTAAGGGCTCAGTAAGTGTGTGTTGAACCAGCGGAGAGGCGTCGCTGCAGACTTAGCCATCATGAGAGGGATGAAGGGCCCTTGAGTTCCTCTGTTAGGATAATTCAGCCGCAGAAGAGAGGGAGGCTGCAGCAGCCGCTTGTAAGGAGAAGCACTCGGCGCAGCGGAACGGGCAGTGATGGCCCGACAATTCCAGGTCAAGCGGTGGCTTCTGAACAGGCAGGGGATCCGGGCCCCTCCTTGTACGCAGAGGGGGGCACTCTCTGCGGTAGTCGGTGACACACTTTTCATCACAGGGATGAGGCGTGGCTTCAGGGTGACCGACTGTCTTGCTTTGCTGGTAGTGGGGGATTTCCGGAGAAGCCAGACTTTCCAGTTTAAAATCAGGCCAGTCCCGGGCAAACTGGAACAGCTGGTCACCCTCTGTGGCATTGGAGGGCGTGTCCACTTAGAGCGGAGGAAGTGAAGGGGGCCTGGGTCTGAGTTGTAGCTCAGTGGGACTATGGGCCTGCATCCAGGTCTGGGGGTGGGGGACTGTCTGGAGGTGGCATGGGTTGGGCCCTCTATTTCTTTTATTTTTTTTTTAATTTCTAAATTAGTTATTGAGACAAGATGTCTCAATATCGCCCAGGCTGGAGTTCAGTGGCGCCATCATAACTCATTATAACCTTGATCTCCCAGGCTCAAGCCATCTTCCTCCTTTAGCCACTGACTCCCACAAGTAGCTGAAACTGCAGGTGCATATCACCATGTCTGGCTATATATATATTTTTTAATTTTAGTAGACATGATGTCTCGTTGTGTTTCCCAGGTCAGTCTCAAACTTTTGAACTCAAGACATCCCCCTGCCTCAACCTCCCGAAGTGCTGGCATTACCCATGCCCAGAAGGTTGGGCCCTGTTCTGGAGGGCTTGCCCTAAAGAGGTTTGGTCTCAGCTCTGCTATGGGCACACTGTCCTTGGCAGGTGTACTGATAATGACCCAAGACTGAGCTGAGACCAGTCTGTCTTGTCCTAAACTGGGCTCTGTGTGTGGCCGAAGTCTGTCTTGGGGAATCCCCAGTCTTGTTATGGTTATGCACTGTGGATGGGTTTAGGGATGAATGTGCTCAGGCCTGTATCAAGCCACTGTCATGGTTTGTTGAGCAGGGAGCTGTCCACATCCTGTCTCAGCAAAGCCTGCCCCCAAGTGGAGGCATGAGCAGGTATCTGAGGGGCAGCTGTCTCCGTATGTCTACCTGAAGGTTGGCCATAAATCCTGCTCTAGCCATGAGCTGGTTTGGAAAGTGCTTTCTGTAGGTATATATGTGGGTCATGTCCTTGGCACTGATGTTGTTCCATGGTGTCATCTTGGCTGATGGTGTCTCCTGAGATAAAGGTATGTTCTATGGTGGTCCCCTGGCACACTGGTGGTAGTTTTTACCCTTTTCTAGACAGTGTCTGTCTCATAGTCCATGTCTGACCTTTACCTAACTAGTGGCTGTCTCATGCTATGATTTAGAACTTATGTGAACTGTGCATCATGAGTTCTGGGCAGGTTTTAGTGTCCCTGTTAGAAACTTCATATATATATATATATATATATATATATATGTTTTTTTTTTGTTTTTTTTTTGTTTTTTTTTAGGCAGAATCTTGCTCTAACCCCCAGGCTGGAGAGCACTGGTGTGATCTAAATTCACTGCAACCTCTGCCTCCCAGATTTAAGTGATCCTTCCACCTCAGCTACTTAAGTAGCTGGGATTACAGGCACCTGCCACCATGCCTGGCTAATTTTTCTATTTTTAGTAGAGATGGGGTTCTACCATGTTGGCCAGGCTAGTCTTGAACTCCTGAGCTCAAGTGATCGACCCACTTTGACGTCCCAAAGTGCTGAGATTACAGGTATGAGCCATCATACCTGGCTGAGATGCCCTACATTGCTTCAACAAGGACGGAGAGTTTTCTGAAGTATTAATGGTATGACTGAGGAGATCCTGTTTTGAGCCTCTCAATGGGAAGCAAGTCCTGAGTCTTGGGGTAATGCAACTTGGAGGGATATGAGCAGGATCTGCTTAGGGAGGGTCGCAGTGGTGGAGATGTGGTTCCTAGCTTGTACTAAGGAAACAAAATGTCTTATTTATTGAAGAAAGTGACAGTATAGTTTTTTGTAAGGGTCCAAACCGAGCATAGGCATGTGTACCACTCACGCCAAATAATCTAGGGCATCCACCATTCTTTTCCCTAAGTTTTTTTTTTTTTGAGACGGAGTTTCGCTCTTGTTACCCAGGCTGGAGTGCAATGGCGCGATCTTTGCTCACCGCAACCTCCGCCTCCTGGGTTCAAGCAATTCTCCTGCCTCAGCCTCCCGAGTAGCTGGGACTACAGGCGTGCGCCACCATGCCCAGCTAATTTTTGTATTTTTAGTAGAGACGGGGTTTCACCATGTTGACCAGGATGGTCTCGATCTCTTGACCTTGTGATCCACCCGCCTCGGCCTCCCAAAGTGCTGGGATTACAAGCGTGAGCCACCGCGCCCGGCCTTTTTTTTTTTTTTTTTTTGACACAGAGTTTAACTCTGTCACTCAGACTGGAGTGCAATGACGTAATCTCAGCTCACTGCAACCTTCGCCTCCCAGATTCAAGAGATTCTCCTGCCTCAGCCTCCTGAGTAGCTGGGAATACAGGTGCCCACCACTGCGCCCTGCTAATTTTTGTATTTTTAGTAGAGACGAGGTTTCACCATATTGGCCAGGCTGGTTTCGAACTCCTGACCTCAGGTTATCCACCCACCTCAGCCTCCCAAAGTGCTAGGATTATAGGCGTGGGCCACCGTGCCCGGCCTAGCCATCTACCATTCTAAGAGATAAGAGGAACACCCAAACATTTGAAATACAGAAAGGATTGGCACACTACAGCCCACGTGCCTGCTGCCCGTTTTTGTGAATAAAGTTTTGTTGCAGCCAGCCGTGGTGGCTCACTCCTGTAATCCCAGCACCTTGGACGGCTGGGGTGGGCGGATCACCTAAGGTCAGGAGTTCGAGACCATCCTGGCCAACATGGTGAAACTCCATCTCTACTAAAAATACAAAGCTTGTGCTCACTTTGGCAGCACATATACTAAAATTGGAATGATACAGAGAAGATTAGCATGGCCCCTTTAAAAATTAAAATTAAGGCCGGGCACGGTGGCTCAAGCCTGTAATCCCAGCACTGTGGGAGGCCGAGGCGGGTGGATCACGAGGTCAAGAGATCGAGACCATCCTGGTCAACATGGTGAAACCCCGTCTCTACTAAAACTACAAAAAATTAGCTGGGCATGGTGGCGTGTGCCTGTAATCCCAGCGACTCAGGAGGCTGGGGCAGGAGAATTGCCTGAACCTGGGAGGCGGAGGTTGTGGTGAGCCGAGATCGCGCCATTGCACTCCAGCCTGGGTAACAAGAGCGAAACTCCGTCTCAAAAAAAAAAAAAAAAAAAAAAAAATTAAAATTAAAAAAAAATACAAAGCTTAGTCAGGCATGGTGGTGCATGCTATAATCCCAGCTACTCAGGAGGCTGAGGCAGGAAAATTATTTGAACTTGGGGGGCAGAAGTTGCGCTGAACCAAGATCATGCCAGTGCACTCCAGCCTGGGCAACAGAGCAAGACTCCATCTCAAAAAACAAAAAAAGCTTTATTGGAAAACAGACATGGCCATTGGTTTATGTATTGTCTATGGCTACTTTCTCACTACAACACCATTTTGGGGTTGTTGGGACAGGAGGGACTATGTGGCCTGCAAAGCCTCAAATATTTATTATCTGGCCCTTTGTAGAAAAAGTTTAAGCTGGGCCCAGTGGCTCACACCTGTAACCCCAACACTTTGGAAGGGTGAAGTGAGAGAATCACTTGAGCCCAGGAGTTCGAGACCAGCCTGGGCAACAAAGTGAGACTCTGTCTCTACAAAAAACTACAAAAGCCAGGCGCGGTGGCACGTCCCTGTAGTCCCAGCTACTCCAGAGGCTGGGGCTGGAGGATCGCTTGAGCCCAGGAGTTCTGGGCTGCAGTGCGCTATGTCGATTGGGTGTCCGTACTAAGTTCAGCATCAATATGGTGACCTCCCAGGACCGGGGGAACACCAGGTTGCCTAAGGAGGGGTGAACCGGCCCAGGTCAGAAACAGAGCAGGTCAAAACTCCCATGCTGATCAGTAGTGGGATCGCGTCTGTGAATAGCCACTGTACTCCAGCCTGGGCAACATAGCGAGACCTTGTCTCTGGAAAAAAAAAAAAAAAAAAAAAAACATTAGGCCAGGCGCAGTGCCTCATGGCTATGATCCCAACACTTTGGGAGGCCAAGGCGGGCAGATCACCTGAGGTGAGGAGTTTGAGACCAGCCTGGCCAACACAAAACCTCATCTCTACTAAAAATACAAAAATTAGCTGGGCATGGTGGCAGGCACCTGTCATCCCAGATACTCAGGAGGCTGAAGCAGGAGATTTGCTTAAACCCAGGAGGTAGAGATTGCAGTGAGCCAAAATTGTGCCACTGCACTGCAGCCTGGGCAACAGAGCAAGACTCTGTCTCAAAAAAAAAAAAAAAAAAAATTAGCCAGGCATGCTGGTGAGCACCTGTAGCCCCAGCTACTGAGGATGCTGAGGTGGGAGAATTGCTTGAGCCTGGGAGTTGAAGGCTGCAGTGATTTTGTCACTGCACTCCAGCCTGGGTGAAAAAGTGAGACTCAGTCTGGAAAAAAAGAGAGAGGAAGGGAAGGGGAGGGGAGCAGAGGGAAGGGAGAGAAGGAGGGAGGGAGGGAAGGGAGGGAAGGAGGGAGGGAGGGAAGGAAGGAAGAAAGGAAGGAAGGAAAGGAGGAAGGGAGGGAGGGAGGGAGGGAGGGAGGAAGGAAGGAAAAGGAAAAGTTAAAGTTTGCCAATCCTTATGCTAGAGGACTGTTCCCATTTGTTCAGCTCATCTAGGAAGATAATCGATGGCATACAAATAGCATAAAATTCAGCTCATGGTCATAATCCTCACCACAACCCTTTGACATAGGTTGACATTCTCACCACATTCACAGATGAGGAAACTAAGATACAGAGAAGTGAAGCGACACAACTAGTAAGTGCCAGAACCAAGATCTGTCTCCAAGCAGGCTGGCTCTATGGACTGGCTCCTATCTACTGCAGAGAACTGTCTCCTTTGTAGAGCAAGGCTAGCAATGCAGCCTTTATAGAGCCTCCACCCTGCCAATGTTATCATGATTCCAGAGATCATTGAGGCCTCAGCAGGACTAAAGCAACATGTTCCAGCGCACCATCTGGACCCTTGCAGACAAATAACTGCACTTTCTTTACATCCTGTCTGCTTTCCCTTGTCACATCTGTGTTGAAGGCCTCCCTGTTCTACCTTCCTCAGCCATACTCTATACACATAGAAAAGGACAAAGATTTAGCTACTCAGGAACATCACTTGAGCCCAGGAGTTTAAGGCTGCAGTCATTCAGCCTGGATGACAGAGCAAGACCCTGCCTCCAATAAAAAACAACAAAGGGGCTGGTCGCAGTGTCTCACGCCTGTAATCCCAGCACTTTGGGAGGCTGAGGTGGGTGGATCACGAGGTCAGGAGTTCAAGACCAGCCTGGCCAAGATGGTGAAACACTGTCTCTACTAAAACTTACCAAAAAATTAGCCGGGTGCTGTAGCAGGCACCAGTAACCCCAGCTACTCGAGAGGCTGAGGCAGGAGAATTGCTTAAACCCAGGAGTGGAAGATTGCAGTGAGCTGAAATTGCGCCACTGCAGTCCAGCCTGGACGACAGAGTGAGACTCTGTCTCAAAAAAAAAGCAAAGAATTTCATACATAAAACTTAATCATTCATTCACTATTATTAAATTCTAGCACTTACTTATACCTGCTATAGAATTTCATTTATTAAAAAATAAAATAGATTCTGGATATTAGCCCTTTGTCAGATGGAGATCTGACAAAATAATACAAAAACTAGCTGAGCGTAGTGGCACATGCTTGTAATCTCAGCTACTCGGAAGGGTGAGACAGGAGAATCGCGAGACAGGAGAATCGCTTGAACCCAGGAGGCAGAGGTTGCAGTGAGCCAAGATCAGGCCACTGCACTCCAGCCTGGGCAACACAGTAAGACGCTGCCACAAACAAACAAACAAACAAACAAACAAAAATTAGCTAGGTGCCATGGCGGGTGCCTGTAATCCCAGCTACTCAGGAGGCTGAGGCAGGAGAATCACTTGGACCCAGGAGGCAGAGGCTGCAGTGAGCCCAGATCACACCATTGCACTCCAGCCTGGGCAATAAGAGCAAAATTTCATCTCAAAAAAATAAAAATAAATACAATAACTAATAATAATAAAATATAGCCCCAGTTAAAACTCCCTGTTTACTTCCAAATCTCTTTTCCTTCTCTCTCCAGCAGTAACTACTACTCTGAAATTGGAGCTTACCTTTCCCATGCTTGCCAGAACTCTTGACTAGCCTGCCTTCTTTTTTTTCTTTTTAAAATTTCATCATCTAGCATAGGCAAAAAATACTAGTTTTTCAAGTTCATATAGTCTCTCCAATCATTCTCATCTCTCCTCTGATGAGATTTCCTTTGAACCTGGTTGTTTGGAGTCCGGTGTCTTTGTTCATGGTGATCATAATCTATTCATGGGAGTGGTTGCCAGGCAAGAGAGGGGGTTGGAAGTAAACAGAGCTAGAGTCATGTGGGAGTCATTAGTCTGCCACAGTTAAGTGCTTCCCATCTCAGTCTGTGACATCCAGCTACTACTCACAGGGCCAAGGCAAATACAGCAGGAGCACTTGCTCTGAGGGCCTTTGCCCTTGTGTGTTCCAGACTGCATGCCGTACTGGGCAAGGCAACCCAGAGCAGATGAAAACGTCTTGATCAAAGGGATGAGGGAGGAAGGAAACCAGAAGTCACAAGTAAGAAGCAATGACAAGCATTAACTTCCAAGAATCATCTTCAGTTTTCCCTAAGAAACTAGTTTAAGCCTGGTGTGGTGGCTCACGCCTGTAATCCCAGGGCCATGGGAAGCCCAGGTGGGTGCATTAACTGAGGTCAGGAGTTCGAGACCAGCCTTGCCAACATGGTGAAACCTTGTCTCTACTAAAACTACAAAAATTTGGCCCGGCCTGGTGGCTCACATCTGTAATCCCAGCACTTTGGGAGGCCAAGGCAGGCAGATCACCTGAGGTCAGGAGTTCGAGACCAGCCTGACCAACATGGATAAGAAACCCCGTCTCTACTAAAAATACAAAAAAATTCAGAATCTTTACCTTAGACTCCTTAGGAAAAAAAAGAAAAGAAAAAATAAAAATACCTAAAAAAAAAAAAAAATTAGCCAGGCGTGGTAGCGCATGCCTGTAATCCCAGTTACTTGGGAGCCTGAGGCAGAAGAATCACTTGAACCCGGGAGGCAGGAGTTGTGGTGAGCCAAGATCACACCATTGCACTCTAGTCTGGGCAACAAGAGTGAAACACAGTCTCAAAAAAAAAAAAAAAAAAATTAGCCAGACATGGTGGCTCACACCTGTGCTACCAGCTACTCAGGAGGCTGAGACAGGAGACTTGCTTGAACCCGGGAGGTGGGGGTTGCAGTGAGCTGAGATCGGGCCACTGCATTCCAGCCTGGGTGACAGTGAGACTCCATCTCAAAAAAAAAAAGAAAAGAAAATAGTTTAGGGGTTAAGAGATAGCAAGGTCAGAAACTGGTCAGAAAATAAAATGTAAGATAAGCTGAGGCAAACAGCTGAAGACCTGGGCTGAACTGAAAAAAGAGTAAAGGGCGGAGTGACTCAGGCCTGTAATCCCAGCACTTTGGGAGGCTGAGGTGGGTGGATCACCTGAAATCAGGAGCTTGAGAGCAGCCTGGACAACATGGGAAAACCTCATCTCTATTAAAAATACAAAAATTATCCGGGCGTGCTGTTGTGTGCCTATAGTCCCAGCTACTCGGGAGGCTGAGGAAGGAGAATCGCTTGAACCCGGAAAATGGAGGTTGCAGATCGAACCACTGCACTCCAGCCTGGGCAACAAGAGAGAAACTCAGTCTCAAAAACTAAATAAATAAATAAATAAATAAATTTTTAAAAATACAAAACTTAGCCAGGCATGGTGGTGGGCACCTGTAGTCCCAGCTACTCAGGAGGTTGAGGCAAGAGAATCACTTGAACCCAGGAGGTGGAGGTTGCAGTGAGCTTAGTTCACTACGTCTCAAAAAAAAAAAAGAGAGAAAGAAATCATATCCAGGAACATTGAGTTCTAAGCTCAGGAAACTGTAATATCTTTTTAAATTTTTTTTTTTTTTTTTTTTGGGGACGGAGTTTCGCTCTTGTTACCCAGGCTGGAGTGCAATGGCGCGATCTCTGCTCACCGCAACCTCCGCCTCCTGGGTTCAGGCAATTCTCCTGCCTCAGCCTCCTTAGTAGCTGGGATTACAGGCACGTGCCACCATGCCCAGCTGATTTTTTGTATTTTTAGTAGAGACGGGGTTTCACCATGTTGACCAGGATGGTCTCGATCTCTTGACCTCGTGATCCACCCGCCTCGGCCTCCCAAAGTGCTGGGATTACAGGCTTGAGCCACCGCGCCCGGCCCTATCTTTTTAATTTTTAAATTTTTATTTATTTATTTATTTATTTATTTTATTTATTTTTTTTTTTTTACAGGAAAGGAAGAAAGAGGAAGAGGAAGAGGGAGAGAGAACAGGGGTGTTGCTTTATTGCCCGGGCTAGAATGCAGTCTAAAACTGGGTATACCTGTAATTGTGTTTAATAATAGAGACATAAAAAAAAATGAGGGAATAAAATAATTAACAAGCAGCCAACCAATATTTCATTTAAACCTGTAAATACGTGTGATGTAGTACTGATAAGAGTGTATATTTTGTGTATTTAAAGTGGAGAGTTCTATGAATATTAATTAAGTCTACTTGTTCCAGATCTGAGTTCAAGTCCTGGATATCGATGTTAACATTCTGTCTCATTGATCTATCTAATATTGATGTTGAAGTCTCCCGCTGTTATTGTGTGGGGGTCCAAGTCTCTTAGTAAGTCTTATATATCTGGGTATTTCTGTATTGGGTGCATATATGTTTAGGATCTTTAGCTCTTCTTGTTACATTGATCCTTTTATCTTTATGTAATATCCTTCTTTGCTTCTTTTGATCTTTATTGCTTTGAAATCTATTTTATCAGCAAAAATTGCAACTCCTGCTTTCTATTTATTTATTTTAGCTCTCCATTTGGTTGGTAAATTTTTCACCATCCCTTTGTTTTGAGTCTTTATGTATCCTTGCATGTGAGATGGATCTGGATGTAGCATACCAATGGGTCTTGGCTTTTTTTGCCTGTCTGTGTCTTTGGATTGGGGGATTTAGTCGATTTAAATTTAAAATTAATAACAATATATGTGTGTTTGATACTGTCATTTAATGTTAGCTGGCTGTTTTGCCCGTTAGTTGATGCAATTTCTTAAATATGTTGATGTTCTTTATTTTTGGTATTTTTTAGAAAGGCTGATACTAGTTGTTCCTTTCTATTTGTAGTGGTTCTTTCAAAAGCTCTTGTAAAGCAGGCCTGGTGGTGATGAAATCTCTGAGTGCTTGCTTGTTCACAAAAGATTTTATTTTTCCTTCGCTTATGAAGCTTAGTTTGGCTGGATGTAAAATTCTGGGTTGAAAGTTTTTTTCTTTAAGGATGTTGAATATTGGCCCCCACTCTCTTCTGGCTTGTAGGGTTTCTACTGAGAGATCTGCTGTGAGTCTGATGGGCTTCCCTTTATGGGTAACCTGACCTTTCTCTCTGGCTGCCCTCAGTATTTTCTCTTTCATTTCAACCCTGGTGAATCTGGCAATTATGTGCCTTGAGGTTGGCCTTCTTGAGGAATATTTTTGTGGTGTTCTCTGTATTTCCTGGAGTTGAATATTGTCCTGCCTTGCTAGGTTGGGAAAGTTTTCCTGAATAATATCCTGAAGCATATTTTCCAGCTTGGATTGATTCTCTTGGTCACATTCAGGTACACCTATCAAACGTAGATTAGGTCTTTTCACATAGTCCCATATTTCTTGGAGACTTTGCTCGTTCTTTTTTATCCTTTTTTCTCTAATCTTGTCTTTTTGTTTTATTTCATGAAGTTGGTCTTCGACCTCTGATATCTTTTCTTCTACTTGATCAATTCGGCTGTTAAAACTTGTGCATAGTTCGCAAAATTCTCGTGTTGTATTTTTCAGCTCCATTAATTCACTTATATTCCTCTCTAAATTGTGTATTCTTGTTAACATTTCGTCAAACCTTTTTTCAAAGTTCTTAGTTTCTTTGCATTGGGTTAGAACAAGTTCTTTTAATTCCCAGAAGTTTCTTATCATCCACTTTTTAAAGCCAGCTTCTGCTAATGGAACACAGTCTTTCTCCATCAGGCCTTGTTCTGTTTCTGATGAGGAACTGTGATCCCCTGTAGAGGGAGAGGCGTTCTGAGTTTGGGTATTCTCAGCCTTTTTAGGCTGTTTTCTTCCCTTCGTTATAAATTTATCCATCTGTGGTCTTTATAATTACCGTCTTTATAGTTGGGTTTCTGAATGGACGTCCAACTTGTTGATTCCCGGCGCTAGAATCTGAGCAACCCACTGCTCCGGCCAAAACAGCGGCTTTAAGATTGATGGTGCTTTTCTGACTCTGCACCAAGAACCGCCATACCAAGGAAGCGGCAAAACCGCCTCACCGGCCTCAAGAGTCACGCTGGCGACAGGTGGGGCTCCTCCGCTGGGAATCTCCTGGTGTGTGAGCAACAAAAATTGATCTGAAAGTGTGGCGTCCTCTTGTTCCTCTGCTCTTTCAGTGGGAGCTGCAATCCCGAGCTGCTAGTGATCAGCCATCTTGGATCTCTCTCCTATTTATTTATTTTTGAGACGGAATCTCACTCTGTCACCCAGGCTGGAGTGCAGTGGCACGATCTTGGCTCACTGCAACCTCTGCCTCCCAGGTTCAAGTGATTCTCCTGCCTCAGTCTCTCGAGTAGTTAGGATTACAGGTGCCTGCCACCATGCTCGGCTAGTTTTTGTATTTTTAGTAGAGACAGGTTTTCACCATGTTGGCCAGCCTGACCTCCTGACCTCCAAACTTCTGAACTCAAGTGATCCATTCACCTCAGTCTCCCAAAGTGCTGGGATTAGAGGCATGAGCCACCATGCCTGGCCTAATATCTTTTTTAGAGGGCTGAATTTTACAAAGGTAATCTCTGATGTGTTTATTTATTTGATGTCTGTGTCCCTTACTAAATTCCATGAGTCAATAAGAACAGGGACATATTTGTTTTGTTGTATGCTATATCCTCAGCGATGAGGGCAATAACTCTCAAATAGTAGATACTTGACTTTTTTTTTTTTTTAAGTTTAATGAATGAGTGAAAAAAGTCAAAAGCAGTAATAACAACAATTAACTGTCATGAATTGCTGATGAGTCACTCTTTTAATTAGAGGCAGATATGATGAGGCAGGCACTTGTTTGGATATCTTTCTTGGTGAATCATGTGACCTCTTTATGGTTTACAATTATATTGTTTTGTGAAGGTGGTGTGGGAGTGTTCATAAATTTTTCAGGGTGTCTGCTCAATTATAGAGATAACATGAGATGGTAAATTTCAACATAGCCTGAACAAAATTGTTTGGACTTTAGGAAAGCCTTAACATATTCAGAGTTGAGGAATCCATAACACATGTTTTGCAGGGGTGTGCCTGTAATATCAAGTGAGTCCCTGAAGGGAAAAAGCAATTATATTAAGAAACCTGTAAGGTCTGGGCGTGGTGGCTCATGCCTGTAATCCAAGCACTTTGGAGGCCAAGGTGGGCGGATCACCTGAGGTAGGGAGTTCAAGACCAGCCTGACCAATATGGTGAAACCCCATCTTTAAAAAAAAAAACAAAAACAAATGAAAAGAAAGAAACCTGTAAATGCTTTTGATAGGAGCACCTGCAGAGGTTCCTTAACTTAGTTGTACCCTTACCTAACACATCACCCAGGAAATAATACTCATCAGTACACCCTTTGCAGGGCATTCATTTGCAGATGCTTCTGGTCAATGAATCAGCAAACATACCTATTGCACCTGCTATTTGTCCTGTTCTGTGAAGACACCCTCCCACCCCAAGGCCCTGGCAATGATGAATAAGACATAGTTCACAGCTGTGGTTGCTCACAGACTAGTGGCGCCGTAGTCACAATATAAGTACCCTAATGAGGCCTTCACCAGGAGATGAACGTTGCTGTGAGCCGAAATCACTCCACTGCACTCCAGCCTGGGCAAAACAGCGAGACTCCATCTCCAAAAAAAAGACAAAACAAAGCAAACAATTAATACCTGCATTGGTACTTTGTTTGTTTGTTTGACACGGAGTCTCTCTCTGTCGCCAGGCTGGAGTGCAGTGGCACAATCTTAGCTCACTGCAACCTCTACCTCCCGGGTTCAAGCAATTCTCCTGCCTCAGCCTCCCAAGTAGCTGAGACTACAGGCACACCACTACACCCGGCTAATTTTTGTATTTTGAGTAGAGACAGGGTTTCACCATGTTGTCCAGGATGGTCTCGATCTCTTGACCTCGTGATCCGCCCGCCTTGGCCTCCCTAGTAGCTGGGATTACAGACTTGAGCCAC
>NW_022437042.1:7197735-7220461 GCF_009761245.1 Sapajus apella
TTGAGACGGAGTTTCACTCATGTTACCCAGGCTGGAGTGCAATGGCGAGATCTCGGCTCACCGCAACCTCCGCCTCCTGGGTTCAGGCAATTCTCCTGCCTCAGCTTCCTGAGTAGCTGGGATTACAGGCACGCACCACCATGCCCAACTAATTTTTTGTATTTTTAATAGAGACGGGGTTTCACCATGTTGACCAGGATGGTCTCGATCTCTTGACCTCGTGATCCACCCGCCTCGGCCTCCCAAAGTGCTGGGATTACAGGCTTGAGCCACCGTGCCCGGCTGTATTTTTTTTTTTATACTTTAAGTTCTGGGGTACATGTGCAAAACGTGCAGCTTTGTATTTTTTGTATTTTCAGTAGAGACAGGGTTTCCCCATATTGTCCAGGCTGGTCTCGAACTCCTGAGCTCAAGTGATTCACCCACCTAGGCCTCCCAAAGTGCTGGGATTACAGGTATTACGCACTATGCCAGGTCTATTTCAGTTTTATTTCAGTTTAGTTTTTTTCCCCTTCCCATTCCTACTGATTTAATTTCATTTTCTGATTATATAAAACATTAATATGCTTATAGAAGTCAAAAATATGAGCTGGGTACGGTAGCTTACGCCTGTAATCCCAACGTTTTGGGAGGCCGAGACAGGTGGATCACGAGGTCAGGAGTTCAAACCAGCCTGGCCAACACAGTGAAACCCCATCTCTACTAAAAATACAAAAAATTAGCCAGGCATAGTGGCGTGCTCCTGTAGTCCCAGCTACTCAGGAGGCTGAAGCAGAGAATTGCTTGAATCTGGGAGGAGGAAGTTGTAGTGGGCTGAGATTGCGCCATTGTACTCCAGCCCGGGCAACCAAGTAAGACTCTGTCTCAAAAAAAAAAAAAAAAAGAAGTCAAAAATATGTAATAACTCATACTCAGGAGGGTCACTTCCTCCCATCCACATCCTTCCTGTACCATTGCTCCTCCCTCCTCCAACCTCTTGTGTGGTGATCTGCATTGTTGTTTTCTGGTTTGTCCTGTGTTTCTTTTCCTAAAGATAAGCAGACATATGACTGTTTTTTTACTTTTCCTTCTTTGCTGAGCAGATGGGAAACTACTACATAAACTTTTTTTCATTTTGCTTCTTCCACTTAATGTTAATAGGGATTTTTTTTCTTTTTTCTTTTTTCTTTTCTTTCTTTTTTTTTTTTTTTTTTTTTTGAGACAGTCTTGCTGTGTCACTCAGGCTGGAGTGCAGTGGCATGATCTCAGCTCACTGCAAACTCTGCCTCCCAGGTTCAAGCGATTCTCATGCTTCAGCTTCCCAAGTAGCTGGGATTACAGGCGTGTGTTATGACACCTGGCTAATTTTTGTATTTTTAATAGAGACAGGGTTTCGCCATGTTGAGCAGGCTGGTCTTGCACTCCTGACCTAAGGTAATCCACGCGCCTCGGCCTCCCAAAGTGCTGGGATTACAGGTGTGACCCACCATGCCCAGCCTAATGGGGATATTTTAAGGTCTACTAAAGTCAGGACTAGGGTGAGGTAAGGCATCTTGGGTGCAAAGTTCAAGGAGACACTAGTGAACTCTGATTGGAGGAGTCTGATAGGTGAATAGGTATACATCAAGACAGGACAAAGGGAACAGTATGTCCAAAGGCAAGCAAGCAAGAAAGCATTGTGAAAAGTGTAATATAACTGAAGTAGAGAATGTTTGTTAGGGAGAGCCTGGAGATGAGGCTAATAAAGTGGGTGGGGACTGGGTTATGAATTGCCTTAGCTGCTAAGAGCCTGGACTTTATCTTAGAGACAGTAAGAAATCCTTGAAGATTTTTTCCACACCCTTGATTGCAATATTCACTCAGTCATCAGGTTCCGTCAACGGCACCTTCACAATGACTCCTCTTGAAGGTATTTTTGTGTGTGTGTGTGTGTGTGTGTGTGTGTGTGTGTGTGTGTGCTGAGATGGAGTTTCGCTCTTGTTGCCCAGGCTGGAGTGCAGTGGCGCGATCTTGGCTCACTGCAACCTCTGCCTCCCGGGTTCAAGCGATTCTCCTGCCTCAGCCTCCCAAGTAGCTGAGATTACAGGCCTGTGCCACCACACCAGGCTAATTTTGTATTTTTAGTAGAGATGGGGTTTCACCATGTTGGCCAGGCTGGTCTTGAACTCCCAGCCTCAGGTGATTCTCCCGCCTTGGCTTCCCAAAGTGCTGGGATTACAGGAATGAGCCACTGCACCACATGCACCGGGCCCTTTATTTTTTATTTTGTTTTTTTTAGACAGGGTTTCACTCTATCGCCCAGTCTGGAGTCTAGTGATGCAATCATGGTTCACTGCAACCTTGAACTTCTGAGCTCAAGCAATCCTCCCACCTTAGCCTCCCAAGTAGCTGGGACTACAGGCAGACACCACCACGCCCTGCTAATTTTTATATTTTTTTGTAAAGACAGGGCTTCACTACGCTGCCCAGGCTGAGCTCAAACTCCTGAGCTCAAGTGATTCACCCACCTAAACCTCCCAAAGTGCTGGGATTACAGGTGTGAGCTACTGTGCCTGGACTTTGAAGGTTTTTAATCAGGGCAGTAACAGGATTATAATTTTCTCTTAGAGGCCAGGCGAGGTGGCTCACACCTGTAATCCCAGCACTTTGGGAGGCCGAGGCAGGCGGATCACGAGGTCAAGAGATTGAGACCATCCTGGTCAACAAGGTCAACATGGTGAAACTCCGTCTCAAAAAATAATAATAATAATAATTTTCTTTTAGTGAGAAGAAACTGGCAATGTTGTATGTATTAGACTGACAGAATGAATGATAAAAATGGTAGAACCAGAGGCAGGTGAGGAGGCTCAGAAAATAAGAGATTATAAAGAACTGAATTGAGAAGGCAGTAGCAGGCAGATTGGACAAAAAGAGACAAATGTTATAAGATAGAATAACGGAGGCAGAGGTTGCAGAATTAGCAAAACTTGACTGAAGCGGCAGTTCATGCCTATAATCCTGGTACTTTGGGAGGCCAAGGCAGGTGGATTGCTTGCACTCAGGAGTTCAAGACAAGCCTGGGCAACATGGTGAGACCCCGTCTCTACTAAAAATACAAAAATTAGCCAGGTGTGGTGGCTCACACCTGTAATCCCAGCTACTTGGGAGGCTGAGGCAGGAGAATCACTTGAACCCGGGAGGCGGAGGTTGCAGTGAGCCGAGATCACATCATCGCACTCCAGCCTGGGTGACAGAGGGACAATACATCTTAAAAAAAAGAAAAGAAACATGGACAGTCTCCCTCTTCTAATTTCCTTTGCCTTCTCAATGAAGATGAAACCAGGAAGTTTGGATAAAATATTTGTTTTACCAAGTTATGCCTGGGAGTCCCCAGGAGGTGTTTTTAATGTCCTCATGAACCTGTCTGTCAGCTATAGTGAACATGTAGCACCCACCATTCTCCTCATTTGCTGCAGCTCTCTCATTGATATTGATAGTTCAATAAGACACCTCAGTACCTTAACTTTGCCATAGTTAGCGTCTACTGTCAAAGTATAATTTTTAGAAAGTTAAAAATCTGAGAAAAAAAAAGAAAGTTAAAAATCTGACTCATACAAAATATAAAGCAAGCACCTATGCCTTTTTTGTTTTGTTTCTTCAAGAATTTTCTTCCTAGACCATTTTTTTTGCCTTTTTTTTTTTTTTTTTTTTTTTTAGATGGAGTCTCGTTTTGTCTCCCAGGCTGGAGTGCAGTGGTGCAATCTCTGCCTACCGCAACCTCCACTTCCCGGGTTCAAGTGATTCTCCTGCCTCGGCCTCCTGAGTAGCTGGGATTACAGTTACATGCCACCATGTCCAGCTAATTTTGGTATTTTTGGTAGAGACCAGGTTTTGCCATGTCAGCCAGGCTAGTCTTGAACTCCTAACCTCAGGTGATCCACCTGCCTCGGCCCCCCAAAGTGCTAGGATTACAGGCATGAACCACCGTGCCCGGCCTTAAAATTTTTATTTAATTTATTAATGAGGATACAGAAGTATGGTAAGTAGCTTCAGAGGAAAGTCTGAAAGATATTGATACTAAAAGAATTTTAGAAGATTAGATACAACACTGGTTGATATTCTATAGGGAAACACAACTGTTAGCTTTGGGATTATCTTTTCCACCAGACAGAAAATATTTGCATGAAAGAAATCTGCAAGTTAATATGTAACTTTACAGAGACTTAATCTTAACCAATAGTAAGCAGTAAGTCAGGCTGGGCACAGTGGCTCACGCCTGTAATCCCAACACTTTGGGAGGCCAAGGTGGTCTGATCACCTAAGGTCAGGAGTTTGAGACCAGTCTGACCAATATGATGAAACCCCGTCTCTACTAAAAATAGAAAAATTAGCTGGGCATGGTGGCTTGTGCCTATAATCCCAGCTACTCGGGAGACTGAGACAGGAGAATTGCTTGAACCCAGGAGGCAGAGGTTGCAGTGAACAGAGATCATGCCATTGCACTCCAGCCTGGGCAACAAGAGTGAAACTCCATTTCAAAGAAAAACAAAGCTTTGCACAGTGGCAGCATTGTCGTTATCCAAGGCGGGATTATTGCTAATTGAAAGCTTTTCCCAATACCCCACCGTGACGACTTGCAATATAGTTGGCATTGAATTGGCAATTTTTTACAGTATCTATGGAGACTGAATGTAAAAAGAAAAAGAAAAAATATATATATATATATATATATATATATATATATATATATATAAAGCAGTAAGTCAAACAAGATGCGTTTCCCTAGAGAATTAATTGTTGAACAGGTCTGCCAAACAATGCCCCACTGACGTGGCAAGGATATCCTTTTGCCTTATTTATAAGTTTTGAATAATTTTTCTTACCACTATATAAGAACATCTGTGCCAAGGCTATGTCCTTTTTATATTGCTGAAATTGCAAATTACTGAGGTGTCAGGAAACTGCTTCCTCCCACGCTATCAGACATCAGCTAGGAACTACACCCGTCAGCTTTTGTGATTTTTCTCTATCGCCATAGGGCTCAAACTCTCTGAGGCTGGGCAGAGAAATCAATACTCAAGAAAAATAAGGTACTATCCTCTTTCTTTCTTTTCTTTCTTTTTCTTTTTCTTTTTTTTTTTTTTTTTAAGACAGAGTCCCACTTTGTTGCCCAGGCTGGAGTGCAGTGGCGTGATCTCAGCCCACTACAACCTCCGCCTCCCGGATTCAAGCGATTCTCCTGCTTCAGCCTCCGGAGTAGCTGGAACTACACTACAGGCGTGTGCCACCACGCCTGGCTAATTTTTTGTATTTTGAATAGAGATGGGGTTTCACTCTGTTGGCCAGGATGGTCTCAGTCTCCTGACCTCGTGATCTGCCCCCCTCGGTCTCCCAAAGTGCTGGGATTACAGGTGTGAGCCACAGCACCCGGCCTTATCCTCTTTATTTTCATCTTTCCTCAGGCGCCCATTCAAACTTCCTTTGCATAGGTGCACTGTGCAATTTGATACTGATGCAAGTAATAGCTTTTTTTTTTTTTAGATGGAGTCTCACTCTTGTTGCCCAGGCTGGAGTGCAATGGCGTGATGTTGGCTCACCGCCACCTCCAACTCCTGGGTTCAAGTGATTCTACTGCCTCAGCCTCCCAAGTAGCTGGGATTTCAGGTGCTTGCCACCATGCCTGGCTAATTTTTTGTATTTTTAGTAGAGACGGGGTTTCACTATGTTGGTCAGGCTAGTCTCAAACTCCTGACCCCAGGTGATCCACCCGCCTCAGCCTCCCAAATTGCTGGGATTACAGGCGTGAGCCACCACACCCGGCCAAATAATATCTTTGAGTTGCCTACTCCTCCAAGTCATGAGACATGCCCAACCACAGTTCAATTCCAGACATGGGAACAATTAACACAAACCAGGAGGTTCACAATAGTCATCTTTTTAGATGATTACTGTCATTGCAGGAGGTCATGGAGGATGCACATAGCCGACTTGGGAATAACGCAGGCCTGTTGCCAAGTCCAAAGGCAACACCCAGTACCATTTCTGCCACACAAAGACTAAAATGACATCTTAATTTATCATTCTCTGATTTAGATAAGATTATTCATTCCCATGGAGTCTCGATTTGACAGCACCTGAGCATTCCTGCGACAAACCGGTTATCCAGAGACAAGCAGGAGAGAATAGTGAGTGTGTACCACCCTCTTTGCTTAGGATCTCGTAGTCTCAGCAAAGCCTGACCTTCTCACCTCACTTTTTCACAAAAAATCCCAGAGCCTTATAAGAAAGAATCGATGCTCTTGCAACTGTACTTCAGGTTTGTATTCATCGCTTTTTCTAGGACCCAAACGCATGGCTCACTTGATGGGAAGGAGCACCCCAGGCCTAACGGATATGCCACTATCCTGGCCCCAGGTTTAGGGTATCTTTTTGTCCTACTTGTATGAGGCAGGATACTAGTAGGAAACAGACACCACATTGAAGGGATTTTTTTTTTTTTTTTTTTTTTTTTTTTTTTTTTTTTTGAGACGGAGTTTCGCTCTTGTTACCCAGGCTGGAGTGCAATGATGCGATCTCGGCTCACCGCAACCTCCTCGTCCTGGGTTCAGGCAATTCTCCTGCCTCAGCCTCCTGAGTAGCTGGGATTACAGGCACGCGCCACCATGCCCAGCTCATTTTTTGTATTTTTAGTAGAGACGGGGTTTCACCATGTTGACCAGGATGGTCTCGATCTCTTGACCTCGTGATCCACCCGCCTCGGCCTCCCAAAGTACTGGGATTACAGGCTTGAGCCACCGCGCCCGGCCTGAAGGGATTTATCTGAGGTGAGTTGAATGAAGTAAGAATAAGGGAAGCCTGGCTGGGCGCGGTGGCTCATGCCTGCAATACCAGCACTTTGGGAGGCCAAAGCAGGCAAATCACCTGAGATCGGGAGTTTGAGACCAGCCTGGGCAACATGGAAAAACCCCATCTCTACTGAAACTACAAAATTAGCCGGGCATGGTGGCGTACGCCTGTGATCCCAGCTACTCTGGAGGCTGAGGCAGCAGAATGGCTTGAACCCGGGAGGAGGGTGTGGTGAGCCAAGGTTGCACCATTGCAATCTGACAAGAGCAACACTCCATCTCAAAAAATAATAATAATAATAATAATAAGGGATATCAAAATCTTCATGGATTAGTTATGGAGGGAATTTGTTACCACCCCTCTTCCAGAAGAATCAATGAAAGCAAAGCACTATCAGCGCTTGGTGAGCAATGGAGTTATAGAAAAGAAAGATTTAATAGCCATTGTGGCCACTAAGGAATCCCACCCCTTCCAGAACAGTGGCTGGACAGGAAGGGAAATAGTAGAATAAACAGCCTGACTTCTCTTTCTTTCTACCCTCCAAATCCATGTCAGTGTCTGCCACTGGCCAAACCCAATCAGAAGCCAGTGGGCAGGGAAGCTCATATGACACACATCATGGAAGGGGGAAGAGGGAGAAAGGTGGAGAATGAATTTTGAGGTCAAGGGGATCCATGAAAAATGCCCAATAAGGGCTGGGCACAGTGGCTCAGGCCCATAATCCAAGCATTTTGGGAGACTGAGGTGGGCGGATCACCTGAAGTCAGGAGTTCGAGACCAGACTGGCCAACATGGTGAAACCACATCTCTACTAAAAATGTAAAAATTATCTGGGCTTGGTGGTGGGCGCCTGTAATTCCAGCTACTCAGGAGGCTGAGACAGGAAAATTGCTTGAACCCAGGAGGCGAAGGTTGTAGTGAGCCAAGATCGTGCTACTGCACTCTAGCCTATAAGACAAAGTGAGACTCTGTCTCCAAAAAAAAAAGAAAAAAAGAAAAAAGAAGGGAGGAAGGAAAAAGAAGCAAAAAAGGGAGAAGGAGAAAAAGATAGGAAGGAAAGAAGGAGAGGAAAGCAGGGAGAGAGGAATTAAAAAGGAAAGATCAACAAAGAAAAAGAAAAAAAACTGAAAAAAATGAAAAAAAAAAGGAAAAACCATACCAAGTATCAGTTTCAAGAAGCGAGGCAAGGATGTTAAATGGGAAGAATTCCACCAGGCGCAGTGGCTCATGCCTGTAATCCCAGCATTTTGGGAGGCCGAGGCAGGTGGATCACTTGAGGTCGGGCACTCGAGACCAGCCTAACCAACATGGAGAAAACCCTGTCTCTACTAAAGAAATACAAAATTAGCCAGGCGTGGTGGCACATGCCTGTAATTTCAGCTACTCGGGATGCTGAGGCAGAAGAATCACTTGGACCCGGGAGGCAGAGGTGGTGGTGAGCCGAGATCGAGCCATTGCACTCCTAGGCAACAAGAGTGAAACTCTGTCTCAGAAAAAAAAAAAAAAAAAAAAAAAAAGGGAAAAATTTTTTCGGGACAAAAATTCTAAAAAAAAAGAAAGAAAGGGAGGGAAAGGGGGACAAAAAAAAAAAAAAAAAAGAAGATAGGCAGTACTGAGAATTAATCAGGCTGACCTTGGACCTCTCTTGGGTCTAGATGTTTAGCGTCTAGATGTCACATTACAATTCTTTTTTTTTTTTTTTTGAGACAGAGTTTCGCTCTTGTTACCCAGGCTGGAGTGCAATGGCGCGATCTCGGCTCACCACAACCTCCACCTCCTGGGTTCAGGCAATTCTCCTGCCTCAGCCTCCTGAGTAGCTGGGATTACAGGCATGTGCCACCATGCCCAGCTAATGTTTTGTATTTTTAGTAGAGACGGGGTTTCACCATGTTGACCAGGATGGTCTCGATCTCTTGACCTCGTGATCCACCCGCCTCGGCCTCCCAAAGTGCTGGGATTACAGGCGTGAGCCGCCGCGCCTGGTTTACAATTCTTTTATATCATACTGGTGTAGCTTTGTTCTACAATTCTCCTGCTTCCAAAACTTAACAGACAAGAATCAGGCACAACTGCCCTACTGTACGTTCCCAACAGTTAAACAGGGTTGGATCGCTAGAGCAGACCGAGTACACCCAGCATGACAGTGTTTACAAATGTATAGTTGACTAGGCCAGGCACGGTGGCTCACGCCTGTAATCCCAGAACTTTGGGCAGCCGAGGCAGGCAGATCACGAGGTCAGGAATTCGAGACCACCTTGGCCAACAGGGTGAAACCCTGTCTCTACTGAAAACAAAAATTAGCTAGTCTGTTCCTGTAATCCCAACTACTAGGGAGGCTAAGGCAGGAGAATCACTTGAACCTGGGAGGTGGAGGTTGCAGTTAGCCGAGATCCTGCCATTGCACTCCAGCCCGGGCAACAGAGTGAGACTCCATCTAAAAAAAACCATAAAAACACAAATGTACAGTCGATGAGAGCAGAATGATACAATATAGCAGGGAAGTAAGGATATGCATCTTAGGCAAAGGCTGCCTCACAGCAAGGGGTCTGGAGAAGCCAGGTGCAAGTTCCAATTGTCCTTCTCTGAATGGCCTTGGCACGATGCACTTTCTCTCTGAGATCAAGAACCGCAGAAGTTCTTCCTCTTTTCCTCTTTTTTAAGCTTTTATTTATTTATTTATTTATTTATTAGAGACAGGATCTTGCTCTGTCACCCAGGCTGGAGTGCAGTGGCACTATCACAGCTCCCTACAGCGTTGACCTCCTGGGTCATGTAATCCTCCCACCTCAGCCTCCCAAGTAGCTGGGACCGCAGTTGCACATCATCACGCCTAGCTAATTTTTTTTTTTTTTAGATGTGGTATCGTTATGTGGCCCAGTCTGGTCTCAAATTCCAGGGCTCAAATGATCTTTCCAAAGTGCTGGAATTGCAGGGATGAGCCACTTCACCCCACAGTAACCACAGAAGTTCAACCCCAGAACCCTGGGATTGTGGGAGAGGAAGGAGAGGGAGCACGTGGCAAGGAGACAAGGTGCACATTGTTATTCTCACTATTAATGCAAATAAATCCTCTAATATCCAGAATATCTAAAGGAGCCTTAAAACTAAGCAATAAAAAAGAAAACACAATTTAAAGTTGGCCAAAGAAAGCATCTGAAAAGATGTATGTCCAAAGAAGCTATACAAATGGCTGACAATGACATGAAAAGGTGTGCAACATCATTAATCATTAGGGAAACACAAACCAAAACCACAATGAGATGCCACTTAATACGCACTGGGGATGTCTATATATATATATATATATATATATACACACACACACACATATATATATACACACACACATATATATATACACACACATATATATATATATACACATACATATACATATATTTTCTTCTTTTTTGAGAGGGAGTTTTGCTTTGTCACCCAGGCTGGAGTGCAGTGGCGCGATCTCAGCTCACTGCAACCTCCGCCTCCGGGGTTCAAGCAATTTTGCTGTCTCAGCCTCCCAAGTAGCTGAGATTACAGGTGCCCGCCACCACGCCCAGCTAATTTTTGTATTTTTCATAGAGATGGGGTTTCACCATATTCGTCAAGCTGGTTTCGAACTCATGACCTCAGCTGATCCACCCACCTCAGCCTCCCAAAGTGCTGGAATTACAGGTGTGAGCCACCACGCCCAGCCTACATTTTTTTAAAAAAAGGAAAATAAAGCCAGGTATGATGGCTCACGCCTGTAATCCCAACATTTTGGGAGCGGAGGTGGGTGGATCACTGAAGTCAGCAGTTTGAGACCAGCCTGACCAACATAGTGAAACCCCATCTCTACTAAAAATACAAAATTAGCCAGGTGTCGGGGTGCGCGCCTGTAATCCCACCCACTTGGGAGGCTGAGGCAGGAGAATTGCTTGAACCTGAGAGGCGGAGGTTGCAGTGAGCTGAGATCATGCCATTGCACTCCAGCCTGGGCAACAAGAGCGAAACTCCGTCTCAAAAAAAAAAAGAAGAAAAATAAAAAGTACTGATAAGGATATAGAGAAAAGGGAGCCCTCAGACATAGCTGGTAGGGATGCAAGGTGGTATTATTACTTTGGTAAACAATTTTGCCATTATTCCAAATGCTAAACTTAGAGTCCCTATATGACCCAGTAATTCTACTCCTAGGTATAGAGTCAAGGAAAATAAAAACATATCTTCACACAAAAACTTGTACATGGATGTTCATAGCAGCATTATTCATGATAGCCAAAAAGTGGAAACAACCCAGATGCCCATGAACTGATGAATGGATAAACAAAATGTAATAGATATATAGATATATACATATGAACACACACACATATATATGGTTCAATAATATTTCATACAATGGAAAGAAGTACTGACACCTGTTACACCATGGATGAAATTTGAAAACATTATGCTGAGTGACACCAGTCACAAAAGGCCACATATTACATGATTCTATTTTTATGAAATGTACAGGCTGGGCATGGTGTCTCATGCCTGTAATCCTAGCACTTTGGGAGGCCAACACAGATGGATCACAAGGTCAGGAGTTTGAGACCAGCCTGACCAACATGGTGAAACCCCATCTCTACTAAAAAATACAAAATTTAGCCAGGCATGGTGGCGCATGCCTATAATTACAGCTACTTAGAAGGCTGAGGCAGGAGAACTGACTGAACCCGGGAAGCGAAGGCTGCAGTCAGCTGAGATGGTGCCACTGCACTCCAGCCTGGGTGACAGAGTGAGACTCCATCTCACCCAGCACTTTCGGAGGCTGTTGTGGGTGGATCACTTAAGGTCAGGAGCTCGAGACCAGCATGGCCAATATGGTGAAACCCTGTCTCTACTAAAAATAAGAAAATTGGCTGGGAGCAGTGGTTCACACCTGTAATCCCAGCACTTTGGGAGGCCCAGGCAGGCAGATCACCTGAGGTCAAGACTTCGAGACCAGCCTGACCAACATGGAGAAACTCCATCTCTACTAAAAATACAAAATTAGTGGATGTGGTGGCGCATGCCTGTAATCCCAGCTATCCAGGAGGCTGAAGCAGGAGAATTGCTTGAACCCGGGAAGCGGAGGTTGCAGTGAGATGAGATTGTGCCATTGCAATCCAGCCTGCGCGACAAGAGCGAAATTCCGACTCAAAAAAAAAAAAAAATACAACAATGCAAAAATTAGCCAGGCATGGTGGCACACACCTGTAATCCCAGCTACTCAGGAGGCTGAGGCAGGAAAATTGCATGAGGTGGAGGTTGCAGTGAGCCAAGATCATGCCACTGCACTCCAACCTAGGCAACAGAGCAAGACTGTGTAAAAAAAAAAAAAAAAAAGTAAAATCCATAGAGACAAAGTAGATTAGTGGTTGCCAGGGGATATGATGAGGGGGAAATTGGGAGGCACAGGGTTTCTTTTTGGAGTGATGAAAATATTCTGAAGTTAAATAGGTGTGATTACAACATTGTGACTATATTAAGAACCACTGAATTGTGCATTTTATTTTGTTTTGTTGTTTTTGTTTTTTATTTTTTATTTTTTTGAATTGTGCATTTTAAATGGTTTACACGGTGAATTTTATGTTATGTGAAATATCCAAAATAAATAAATAAACAATACAACGATATCATTGTAGCACAAACTACCCTGAAACTCATCAAACCCATGGTTACAAAGCCACACTGCTAGATAATATGTTGCATGCTTTGACCCGGGTTCAGTGCCAGTCAAGAACTTTGGAGAAACACTCAGGCTAATTTCAGCCTTCTTGCCTACCTCAATATATGCCGTCTCAACATAAGGCATGGCTTTTACAGAGAGTTAATACATGCATTAAACCTCACAGCAGAACTGCTAAGCACAGTGTGCGCATAGCAGAGCTGAAACCAAACCCCTTTAGGGCAAGCCTTCCAGAAGAGGGCCCAACCCATGCCATCTCCAGACGGCCCCCAGAAGACCTGGATGCAGGCCCATAGTCCCACTGAGCTACAGCTCAGACCCAGGCTCCCTTCACTTCCTCCACTCTAAACAGCAAAAAAGAAGAGAGCCCTGCTTGAGACTGACACGCCCTCCAATGCCACAGAGGGTGACCAGCTGTTCCAGTTTGCCCGGGACTGGCCTGATTTTAAACTGGAAAGTCTGGCTTCTCCGGAAATCCCCCACTACCAGCAAAGCAAGACAGTCGGTCACCCTGAAGCCACGCCTCATCCCTGTGATGAAAAGTGTGTCACCGACTACCGCAGAGAGTGCCCCCCTCTGCGTACAAGGAGGGGCCCGGATCCCCTGCCTGTTCAGAAGCCACCGCTTGACCTGGAATTGTCGGGCCATCACTGCCCGTTCCGCTGCGCCGAGTGCTTCTCCTTACAAGCGGCTGCTGCAGCCTCCCTCTCTTCTGCGGCTGAATTATCCTAACAGAGGAACTCAAGGGCCCTTCATCCCTCTCATGATGGCTAAGTCTGCAGCGACGCCTCTCCGCTGGTTCAACACACACTTACTGAGCCCTTACGGGGGATGAGGAGCGGGGGGATGGGGGCTATCAGAGGCGGCCCTTGCTGCCACATTCTCCGAACAAGCCCCTCCTGCTTCCACAAGGGCTTTTTCCCCAGCGACGTGCAGGCCTGTGTCTCCTCCCCTACCTGTTCACGGGAGCGCAGGAATCCCACGTGCAGGTCACCGCTGCTCCCTTAACTTCCAGACACGCAGGCTTCCAGCTCAAGAGGCACCCAGTCTTTTTTTTTTTTTTTTTTGAGACGGAGTTTCGCTCTTGCTGCCCAGGCTGGAGTGCAATGGCACGATCTCAGCTCACCGCAACCTCTGCCTTCCGGGTTCAAGCGATTCTCCTGCCTCAGCCTCCTCAGTAGCTGCGATTACAGGCATGTGCCACCATACCAGGCTAATTTTTTTTTTTTTTTTTAGTAGTAGAGACGGGATTTCTCCATGTTGGTCAGGCTGGTCTCAAACTCCGGACCTCAGGTGATCTGCCCGCCTGAGCCTCCCAAAGTGCTGGGATTACAGGCGTGGGACACCCAGTTTTACGGAGCCTCGGCTCACAGCCGGCCACCAGGCTCGGTGCTGGAGACCTGGAGGAGAGCGGCAGTGGTTTCCTGCCCATGAGGACCTTAGCTCTCAAAAGGGAGAGACAGGCTCCCAGGAACACCCAGTCACACAGTGACAGAGAGGCAAGTCCAGGTGCCGCGGGTGAGACCATCCAAGGTTTGTGTGGGAGGGGACACCTGAGCAGAGACTCACAGGTCACCTGGGAGTTGTGTGAGGTAGTGGGGGAGGTCTTCAAGGGCCCAGAGAACAGTGTCCATGGGAGCAGGGGACAGCGGGAGTAGAGTTTGGAGAGTGGGAGAGGCAGGCACAGAGTCCAGGATCTGAGGGAGAACATTTCATGGAGGAAGGCAGGGCTCACATGTCCCAACCCCATAGGTCCAGTAGGTGACGGCTGGAAAAGCAGCCTCTGGGTGTGGGAAGTGGTGATTTTAGGATAGGGCTTTCATGATGGCAGAGGCCAGCTTACAGCGGTTACAGTGTTGAACAGGAATGAAGAGACCAGGGCTACAGACTGCTCTTCTAAAAGCTTGGCTCTGTCATTTATAGGCATAGACATAGAAAGGGCTAGTTTTGGGGCTAGGCATGGTAGCTCACGCCTGTAATCTCAGCAGCTTGGGAAGCCAAAGCTGGTGGATCACTCGAGCCCAGGAGTTGGAGACTAACCTGGGCAACGTGGCAGAACCCCATCTCTACACAAATACAAAAATTACCCCGGCTTGGTGTGTGTGTCTGTAGTCCCAGCTACTAAGGAGGCTAAGGTGGAAGGATCACTTGAACCCAGAAGCTTGAGGCTTCAGTGAGTGATGATGGCAACACTGCACTCCAGCATGGGCAACAGAATGAGACTCTGTCTCAAAATAGAAAGAAGGAAGAAGAGAAGGAGAGGAGAGAAGGTGAGAGAGAGGGAGAGGAAGAAAGGGAGGGAAGGAGGGAGGGAAGGAGGAAGGAAGGAAAGAAGGAAGGAAGGAAGGAAGGAAGGAAAGAAGGAAGGAACTAATTTTGGGGTTTTAAGTGGAAGAGATGTAGTTGATTATAAGGGGGAAGTTGGGGAAGGATTCAGCAGAAAAGGAGTGAATAAAGAATGAAAAAGCAGGCCAGGCGCGATGGCTCTCACCTGTAATCTCAGCACTTTGGGAGGCCAAGGTGGGTGGATCACCTGAAATCAGTTTGAGGCCAGCCTGCCCAACATGGCGAAACCATGTCTCTACTAAAAATACAAAAATTAGTCGAGTGTGGTGGCAGGTGCCTGTAGTCCCAGCTACTCAAGAGGCTGAGGCAAGAGAATCGCTTGAACCCAGGAGGTGGAGGTTGCAGTGAGCTGAAATTGCACCATTGCACTCCAGCCTGGGCAACAAGATCCCCCCGCCCAGCCGAAATCATAATTTCTAATCTTTTGACTAATTTATTAGTCCTACAAAGACAGTCTAGTCCACAGAAAGAAGGGAAAGAGCTGTTATCAGCTTTGTTCCAAAGTTAAATTATAAACTAAGTTCCCCCCAAAGTTAACTTCAGCCTACAGCCAGGAACGAACAAGGACAACTTGCAGGTTAGAAGCAAGATGGGGTTGGTTGGGTCAGATCTCTTTCACTGTCTCAGTTATCATTTTGCAATGGCAGTGTCAGAAGCAGCATCACGTTCTGATCTGCTGATCAAGTGGTCACGTGGGGTATGTGTAGGCGCTGTGTCATAGTTTGCTGAACACTGGGCAATGATCTATCTCCAGGGAGGCCTTTCTCATAGTGTCCTGAGCAATGGCTCAGGTATGACTCATGTTCTGATAGTTCCTGGCATGCCAAATGAGAGTGTGTAGACTTAGCCTGTGGAGGCTAAAGCAACTCTATCCTGGAAGCTATTCTACCATGTTGGTTTCCCATCAACCCCTGTTCCAGGAAGGCCTCTCAGATTTCCAGTTTAGGTATTGATCCTTGTGTAAGAACATGAATTAACATTTACCATAAATTCTGCCCTGAGGTCAAACAGCCTTGATGTTATCATCCTTTGGTTGTCCTATACATCCTTTCTGAACCACCCCTCCCTATGGTATGTAAACCCTGGGAGGAAGTGGTGCAGGGATCCACCATCTTGTCTTGCTGACACAGACATGTCTTTTGTTCATAAGTCCCTCTTTTTTTATTTTTTTATTTTTTGAGACAGAGTCTCACTCTGTCACCCAGGCTGGAGTGCAATGGCGCAATCTCGCCTCACTGCAACCTCCACCTCTTGGATTCAAGTGATTCTCCTACCTCAACCTTTCTAGTAGATAGGACTACAGGTGCATGCCACCACACCCGGCTAATTTTTTATATTTTAGTAGAGACGGGGTTCTACCATGTTAGCCAGGATGGTCTCTATCTCCTGACCTCGTGATCTGCCACCTCGGCCTCCTAAAGTGCTAGGATTGCAAGCCACCGCACCTGGCCAGATGCTGCTTTTTGGTGTGTACAGTGGTGGTGTGGATGTTGACCTTTGTCTGGGAAAGGGTAGGCACCAGTGCTGCTGAGAGAGAATGAGGATATATGTTCTAGACCCTGTGGTACCTGAGAAGTGGGGATCACCATATGGGCTGAGCAATGGTATAAGTTTAAGTGTTTTTCTCTGTGGGCACTTTGTTCTGGTATGCCCCAGTCTTGATGTTACCACAAAGTGTGGTCTGGGCAGCCTCCCAAGTATCTGGGACTACAGGCACCCGCCACCACACCTGGCTATTTTTTTTTTTTTTTTCTTGAGACAGAATTTCACTCTTGTTGCCCAGGCTGGAGTGCAATGGCGAGATCTCGGCTCACTGCAACCTCTGCCTCCCAGATTCAAGCGATTCTCCTGCCTCAGCCTCCTGAGTAGCCGGGACTACAGGTGCCTACCACACCCAACTAATTTTTGTACTTTTAGTAGAGACGGGGTTTCACCATGTTGACCAGGCTGGTCTTGAACTCTTGACCTCAGGTGATCGACCTGCCTTGGCCTCCCAAAATGCTGGGATTGCCTGGCTCAGGCCTGTAATTCCAGCACTTTGAGAGGCTGAGGCGGGCGGATCACAAAGTCAAGAGTTCGAGAACAGCCTGGCCAATATGGTGAAACTCCATCTCTGCTAAAAATACAAAAATTAGTTGGGTGTGGTGGCGGGCACCTATAGTCCCAGCTACTCAGGAGGCTGAGGCAGGAGAATCGCTTGAACCTGGGAGGCGGAGGTTGCAGTGAGCCGAGATTGTGCCATTGTACTCCAGCCTGGGTAACAGAGCAAGACTCATCTCAAAAAGAAAAAAAAAAGGGCTGGGGTTACAGTCGTGAGCCACCGCACCCAGCCAGGGCTCAATCTTTCCTTTGTGAATAGGCATCTAGGCCCCACTTTGGCTCATGAATCTCCCCTAGTATGGTCAGTGGGGAGTTTCATGGCCTAGTTCAGATTTCAATTTTGCTATATGTAATGGTGTAGGTGTAGGCCTTTATCCAAGTGAGAGCTGTTTCCTGATGGACTAAGTGTGAGTATAGTTTTCAGTCTTGGTCAACAAGCACTTCATGTTACGGTGTTCAATGGCAGTATATGTAGTGTTATCTCTTTTCCGTAGAAGGTCTTTTCTCTCTCTCTTTTTTTTTTTTTAAAGATAGTGTTTCACTGTGTTGGTCAGGCTGGTCTTGAACTCCTGACCTCAGGTGATCCGCCTGCCTTGGCCTCCAAAGTGCTTGGATTACAGGAGTGAGGCACCACGCCAAGCAATAAGGTCTTTTCTCTTGGTTTGCTAACAAGTGATCTGCAATATAATCTTGTTATGGTAGGTCTTCTAGTGTAATGAGTGAAGGGATGATTCCTGATTATTGCTCTGGATGTGGGGCTCCTACTGATTTACTGAATACCCAGAGAAGTGTGTTCCCTGGCCTCTGCTTTGTACATTCTGTAGAACACTGTGTTTGGGACAAAGTACAGATAGGTTTTGGTCTTTGTGCTAACCGTCCCATGACGTGCTGAAGCAAGGCTGTGTACTAAGCTCTTGCTAAATAGTGGTGTGACTAGTGTTCTTGTTTGAATCCGTCTGTCCCCTGATGCACTACACATATCTGAATACACGTTCCAGCCTGATAGAAGGCTATGTCGTGGATTTTTTTTTTAAGAGTGCAGTGGTTCACTGCAACCTTCACCTCCCAGGTTCAAGCGATTCTCCTGCCTCAGCCTCCCAAATAGTTGGGATTACAGGTGCCTGCCACCATGCTTAGCTAATTTTTGTATTTTTGGTAGAAACAGGGTTTCACCATGTTGGACAAGCTGGTCTTGAACACCTGACCTCGTGATCCACCCACCTCGGCCTCCCAAAATGCTGGGATTACAGGCATGAGAGCCACCGTGCCTGGCCTGGAAAATTTTTAATATAGGTGGATAGAGGCCTGATTCTAAGGTAGCTCTATCTCATAATTTGATAATTATGAGCTGTCTCCTAATTTGCTGAGGAATGCATGAGTATGAGCAGTGATCTGAGCAGGGCTCTATCAAGGTGAACTGCCTTGAACTTCCTTGGACTTCGGGGCAGGTTTCAATAGACCTACCCACCACGAGACATAACTTTTTACCCTCTGAGATAATGATGCCTGTACCAACTGGTCCCTTGACTGGTTCGTCTTTTTAAGCAGGAGACTGTTCTCAGTGTGCAGATAAGAAGGTTGAAGTTAGCCAGGTGCAGTGGCTCATGCCTGTAATCCCAACACTTTGGAAGGCTGAGGTGGGTGGATCACCTGAGGTCAGAAGTTCGAGTCCAGCCTGTCCAACATAGTGAAACTCCATCTCTACCAAAAAATACAAAAATTAGCCGGGCATGGTGGCTCATACCTGTAATCCTAGCTATTCAGGAGGCTGAGGCAGGAGAATTGCTTGAACCTGGGAGGCGGAGGCTGCAGTGAGCAGAGATCGCACTACTGCACTCCAGCTTGGGTGACAGAGCGAGACTCTGTCTCAAAAAAGAGAAGGCTGAAGTCAGTGTAGGCTCCCACAAGATAGGGCTATCTCCACACGTATTGAGAAGTGAGATGTGTACATACTGTGGTCAGTGCATAAGCACCTGACTTAGACTTTTTTTTTTTTTTTTTTTTGAGACGGAGTTTCGCTCTTGTTACCCAGGCTGGAGTGCAATGGCGCGATCTCGGCTCACCGCAACCTCCGCCTCCTGGGTTCAGGCAATTCTCCTGCCTCAGCCTCCTGAGTAGCTGGGATTACAGGCACGCACCACCATGCCCAGCTAATTTTTTGTATTTTTAGTAGAGACGGGGTTTCACCATGTTGACCAGGATGGTCTCGATCTCTTGACCTCGTGATCCACCCGCCTCGGCCTCCCAAAGTGCTGGGATTACAAGCGTGAGCCACCGCGCCCGGCCCTGACTTAGATTTTTTGAGTAGTGGTAGGGATACTACATGAGCTGCCTGGCAGTATATTGACTAGAGGTGGGACATAAGACCAGGTTGACCCTGAGAAGTTAAGTGATCTTTTCTGCATGGGCCTGAGTCTGTGTTTGGGTGAGACTGAGCCTCATAGTTTTTCAAGCAGTGGTGTAGCTATAGGCCCACCCAGGTCTGGGAAGGGGCTATATTCTAATATGGCAAGTGGTGGCAAAATATGGGTCCCTGTCTGGGTGGGTGCTATACCCTTTTCATCAGAAGTACAACCAAGTTGGGCATGTTGGCTCACGCCTATAATCCCACACTTTGGGAGATTGAGGTGGGTGGATCACCTGGGGTCAGGAGTTCGAGAGCAGCAGGGCCAATATGGCAAAACCCCATTTCTACTAAAAATACAAAAATTAGCTGGTCATGGTGGCAGGCACCTGTAATCCCAGCTACTTGGGAGGCTGAGGCAGGAGAATCGCCTGAACCTGGGAGGTGGAAGTTGCAGTGAGCTGAGATATACCGTAGCACTCCAGCCTGGGCAACAAGAGTGAAACTCCATCTCAAAAAAAAAAAAAAAAAAAAGTGCAACCAAACTGCTCTCTTCCACACTCTCCATGTCTGCTGGAATAGCATAACCTACTCCTCCACAGAGCAGACCCATCCTAAAGCAATTATTGTTTCCACATACAATACTTTACTCTGGCCATATCTGTCATATCAATAGCTTCAACTTGTGGGCCAAGGAGTACTCCTAAACATTCATTATGCCTAGATACTAAAAAATCTGGGTCAGACGCGGTGGCTCACGTCTGTAATCCCAGCATTTTGGGAGTTCGAGACCAGCCTGGACAATATGGTGAAACCTTGTCTCTACTAAAAATACAATAATTAGCTGGGTGTAGTGATGCACGCCTGTAGTGTGAGCTATTTGGGAGGCTAAAGCCGGAGAATCCCTTGAACCCAGGAGGCGGAGGCTGCAGTGAGCTGAGATTCTGCCACTGCACTGCAGCCTGGGTGACAGAGCGAGACCCTGTCTCAAAAAAATAAATAAATAATCTGGATAGCAAACAAGTAAAAAGGACAGTCCCTTTCTCTGCTATCATTAACTCTTTGCCTTTCTTTTTCTTTCTCTCTTTTTTTTTTTTTTTTTTTTTTTTTGAGATGGAGTTTCGCTCTCATTACCCAGGCTGGAGTGTGGAGTGCAATGGTGCAATCTCAGCTCACCGCAACCTCCGCCTCCCAAATTCAAGTGATTCTCCTGCCTCAACCTCCCACCAAGTAGCTGGGATTACAGGCATGTGCCACCATGCCTGGCTAATTTTGTATTTTTTAGTAGAGACAAAGTTTCTCCATGTTGGTCAGGCTGGTCTTGAATTCCCAATCTCAGGTGATCTGCCCGCCTCGGCCTCCCAAAGTGATAGGATTACAGGCGTGAGCCATTGCGCCCAGCTAACTCTTTGCCTTTCTTCTTTAGTTTCTCTACCAGTCACTGCTGTCATTCCCCACGGTAGTTTCAGAAACTCGGAGTATACTTACTGTCCTGGTTCCCATGTGTACTGGTGTGATACTGTGAAATATATATTTTTGCCCTTCCTGTCCATTTACTGACATACAACTGCTAAAATCCTTGCACTCTCCAAAGTGATGTGTTTTTGTGTGCTAATGATTGACAGCTTTAGGATAAGACAAAGGCCAACCTCCAGGAAGTGGAGAGTGGCTGAAGGTCAAGTTGAGCACCAATGGCCAATGGTTTAATCAGTCATGCCTATGTAATGAAAACTCCATAAAAACTCAAGAGGACAGGGTTCAGGGAGTTTCTGGATGACTGAATACATGGAAGTTCCTGGAGTGGGGTGTGCCCAAGGCGGGCACAGAAGCTCTGCTCTCCTTCCCTCATACCTCGCCCTGTGTATCTCATCTGCACCCTATGTAATAAAGCAGTAAATGGAGGCCGGGCGCGGTGGCTCACGCCTGTAATCCCAGCACTTTGGGAGGCCGAGGAGGGTGGATCACAAGGTCAAGAGATCGAGACCATCCTGGTCAACATAGTGAAACCCCGTCTCTACTAAAAATACAAAAAATTAGCTGGGCATAGTGGCGCATGCCTGTAACCCCAGCTACTCAGGAGGCTGAGGCAGGAGAATTGCCTGAACCCGGGGGCGGAGGTTGCGGTGAGCCGAGATCGCGCCATTGCACTCCAGCCTGGGCAACAAGAGCGGAACTCCGTCTCAAAAAAAATAAATAAATAAAGCAGTAAATGGAAATGTTTCTCTGAGTTCTGTGAGCCACTCTAGCAAATGAATCAAACCCAAAGAAGCGGTCATGGAAACCCCAACTTGAAGCTGTTTGGTCAGAAGTTCTGGAGGCCTGAACTAGCGACTGGTATCCGGCGGGGGCAGGCTTGTGGACTGAGCCCTCAATATATGGGAGCTGATGCTGTCTCAAGGTAGATCATGTTAGAACTGAATTAGAGGACACCCCGTTAGTGTCCGCTGCTTGCTTGTTTGTTGGTGAGGAGAAATCCCCTACATTTGGTCACAAAAGTCTTTTTTGTTTTGTTTTGTTTGTTTTGAGACGAGTCTCGCTGTGTCACCCAGGATGGAATGCGATCTCGGCTCACTGCAACCTCCGCCTTCCAGGTTCAAGCAATTCTCCTGCCTCAGCCTCCTGAGTAGCTAAGACTATGGGTGTGCACCACCACACCTGGCTAATTTTTTGTATTTTTAATAGAGATGGGGTTTCACCGTGTTAGTCAGGATGGTCTTGATCTGCTGACCTTGTGATCCGCCCACATCCCCCTCCCAAAGTGCTGGGATTACAGGCATGAGCCACCGTGCCACCTGGTCACAGAAGGCTTCTGCAATGATTGTTGCTGTGTTGGTGTGAGTGCAGAGGAAAAACCCGTTTGAGAGTTTTTTCCAAAGAATCCAAACATGGTTAGTTTTCCCTAACAAGGCTGTTGAAGAGTGCCCCCAAAATTCATGTCCACCCAGAACCTGTGGACAGGTCTTTGCAAATGTAATCAAGTGAAAAGGAGGTCATACAAGATTAGAGTAGGCCCTAAATCCCATGTGACTGGTGTCCCTATAAGAAGAGGGAAATTTGGCCCGGCTTGGTGGCTCACGCCTGTAATCCCAGAACTTTGCAAGGCCAAGTCAGGTGAATCACCTGAGGTCAGGATTTTGGACCAGCCTGACCAACAGGGTGAAACCCTGTCTCTATTAAAAATACAAAAATTAGCTGGGCGAGGTGACAGGCAACTGTAATCCCAACTACTCCAGAGGCTGAGGCAGGAGAATCACTTGAACCCAGGAGGCAGAGGTTGCAGTGAGCCGAGGTCGCAGCACTGCACTCCAGCCTAGGCAACAGGAGTGAAACTCCGTCTAAAAAATAAATAAAAATAAATTTTTTATTATTTATTTTTATTTATTTATTTATTTATTTTTTTTTTTGAGACGGAGTTTCACTCATGTTACCCAGGCTGGAGT
>NW_022437042.1:7220861-7222013 GCF_009761245.1 Sapajus apella
TTTGAGACGGAGTTTCGCTCTTGTTACCCAGGCTGGAGTGCAATGGCACGATCTCAGCTCACCGCAACCTCCGCCTCCTGGGTTCAGGCAATTCTCCTGCCTCAGCCTCCTTAGTGGCTGGGGTTACAGGCATGCGCCACTATGCCCAGCAGATTTTTTGTATTTTTAGTAGAGACGGGGTTTCACTATGTTGACCAGGATGGTCTCGATCTCTTGACCTTGTGATCCACCCTCCTCAGCCTCCCAAAGTGCTGGGATTACAGGCTTGAGCCACCGTGCCCAGCTATTTTTATTTTTAAGACGGGGTTTCACCATGTTGGTCAGGCTGGTCTTGAACTCTCTACCTCAGGTGATCCGCCCGCCTTGGCCTCCAAAGTGCTTGGATTACAGGCGTGAGCCACCATGCCCAGCCTAAAAATAATTTTTTTAAAATAAGGGCCAGGCGCAGTGGCTCAGGCCGGTAATCCCAGCACTTTGGGAGGCCAAGGTGGGCAGATCATCTGAGGTAGAGAGTTTGAGACCAGCCTGACCAACATGGAGAAACATCATCTCTACTAAAAATACAAAAATTAGCCGGGCGTGGTGGCTCACACCTGTAATCCCAGCTACTCAGAAGGCTGAGTCAGGAGAATTGCTTGAACCCGGCAGGCAGAGGTTGCAGTGAGCCGAGATCACGCCATTGCACTCTAGCCTGGGTGACAGAGCAAGACTTCATCTCAAAATAAAATAAAAAAAAATAAAAGGCTGGACGTGCTGGCTCACACCTGCAATCCCAGCACTTCGGGAAGGCAAGGCGGGGGGATCACGAGGTCAGGAGATCAAGAAAATCCTGGCTAACAGTGAAACCCCATCTCTACTAAAAATACAAGAAAAATTAGCTGGGCGTGGTGACATGCGCCTGTAGTCCCAGCTACTTCGGAGGCTGAGGCAGGAGAATTGCTTGAACCCGGGAGATGGAAGTTGAAGTAAGCCAAGATCATGCCACTGCACTCCAGCCTGGGCAACACAGCAAGACTCCATCTCAAAAGGAAGGAATGAAAGAAGGAAGGAAGGAAGGAAGGAAGGAAGGAAGGAAGGAAGGAAGGAAGGAAGGAAGGAAGGGAGGGAGGGAGGGAGGGAGGGAAGGAGGGAGGAAGGGAGGGAGGAAGGGAA
>NW_022437042.1:7222113-7226919 GCF_009761245.1 Sapajus apella
AAAGAAAATGAAAAAGAAATTCTAATCATACTGCAGGGATTCCATACAAAGTCAAGTTCTCAATGGATAGGCCTTAACATCCAACTCTGGAAAGGAATAGCTTTTGGGTCTAAGGCAGCCTTCAGGCTAGCAAATGGTTTGCCAGGATCCATGCATCACTTAAAACCCACGACATAAGGTTATATGCACGACTGGAACTTGAATGTATTCTTGAGCTTTTGTGACTTACTGGTTACTCTTTGCTCAGACCTCAGCTCCTATTTGTTCACTCATCCCTTGCTGAGTGCTGCCTCATGTCACACCATCTACTCCACCCCACCATTTTCCAGTTACTGAACCTTGCCCAACCCTTGTCAGTTGCCTTGACTACTTCCATGCTAAGTTAGGACTTTGACTTCTCCACCACAAGCTTTTTTTTTTTTGACCAAGTCTTGCTCTGTGGCCCAGGCTGAAGTGCAGTGGTGCAATCTCGGCACACTGCAACCTCCGCTCCTGGGTTCAAGGCGATGCGATTCGCCTGCTTCACCTTCCTAAGTAGCTGGGATTACAGATGCAGCCACCATGCCCAGCTAATTTTTTTTTCTTGTATTTTTAGTAGAGACGGGGTTTCACCATGTTGGCCAGGCTGGTGGTCTTGAACTCCTGACCTCATGGTCCGCCCACCTTGGCCTCCCAAAGTGCTGGGATTACAGGCGTAAGCCACCACACTTGACCCCACAGGGAGCTTTTTTTTTGAGACGGAGTTTTGCTCTTGTTACCCGGGCTGGAGTACAATGGCGCGATCTCAGCTCAGGCAACCTCCACCTCCTGGGTTCAAGTAATTCTCCTGCCTCAGCCTCCCGAGTAGCTGGGACTACAGGCACATGCCACCACGCCCAGCTAATTTTTTGTATTTTTAGTAGAGACGGGGTTTCACCATGTTGACCAGGATGGTCTCGATCTCTTGACCTCGTGATCCGCCCGCCTCGGCCTCCCAAAGTGCTGGGATTACAGGCGTGAGGCACTGCGCCCGTCTCAGTTTGTCTTTTTCATTGCAGTCATCTAACAACCTGCTGGCCAGCCTCTCACTGGATATTTTGCCACCTGTATCACAGTTTTCCTCTCTACTAAATTGGCCATCAACCTGGGTGACTTCAGTGTTCTTATCAATAAACAACCATCTTGAGCACTTAGTGTCCAGGTGGGAGAGTCTAAATGGCAGCATTTGAACCGCCTCCTCTGACTTTACCTTCTGGTTTCTTGGTGGTTTCTCAATATAAAAGCACTGCATTTGACCAGAGACTCAGCCTCATGGTGTCCAGGATAGAGAGTCTAGGATGATGTGAGTTCTAAAAAAAAATCAGATTTCAATATTTTTCCAACAGCTGGCTAGGTCTCCAAGTATTTATATGGGGAAGTGTCTGGGAAGGGTGTTTAAGCAAGAGTTGCAGCAGACAGTCTATGCTTATCTGGTGACAATGTATTCAAATCGGCCGGGCATGGTGGCTCACGCCTGTAATCCAAGCACTTTGGACGCCAAGGTGGGCGGATCACCGGAGGTAGGGAGTTCAAGACCAGCCTGACCAACATGGTGAAACCGCATCTTTAAATAAATAAATAAACAAAAATTTAAAAAAAAAAAAAAAAAAATGTATTCAAATCAACCCTATTACAAAGGGATGACATTGAATGAAAGTTCCATGATGTTGATAAATAAGACAATATTCATCAAATATTTCCTGAGAGCCTACTATATGCTAGGTACTGTCCCAGAAGCTGAGAACAAAGGAGAAAGAAAAGACATGATCCCATTGCTCAAATTAGCTCATAACTGTTTAACATAAATCATCCAAATGTCAAGTAGAGGTAATGATACCCATTTCACAGGGTAACATTGTTGTGAGTTTTAAATGACAGCATTAATGTACAGCAAATAGCTGAATATATGGTCAATAAATGGTAAAGGCATTGGGCTATTATGAACTCGCTGCACCTCCGAAATGTGACCACCAGGTGTCAGCCTCCCCTAGCCAAACCCTACCAGGGGAAGGGTGGCCAAATTGTCTACTCCAGCACCAGAGGAAACAGCAAAGGATCTTGGTGCGACGATTTGCCCTTCACCTATTCCTGTTCTGAGCTACTCATGTGCAGAAATATAATAGTGCCGATTTTTTTCTTTTTTGAGACGGAGTTTTACTCTTGTCGCCCAGGCTGGAGTGCAATGGCGCAATCTTGGCTCACCACAACCTCCAATTCCCAGGTTCAAGCGATTCTCCTGCCTCAGCCTCCTGAGTAGCTGGGACTACAGGTGTGTGCCACTACCACCAGCTAATTTTTTTGTATTTTTAGTAAAGACAGGGTTTCCTCATGTTGGCCAGGTTGGTCTCAAACTCCTGACCTCAGGTGATCCACCCACCTCAGTCTCCCAAAGTGCTAGGATTACAGGCGTGAGCCACCGCGCCCGGCCCAAAAATATCTTAGTACAGATTTTAGGTGAGAACTTGTCTGCCTACCGATTAAACCCAGTTGCGCAGTCTCCCTAGGCATGGAAATTTGGAAATGACCAAGATAAGGTCAAAGAAAAACAGAAAAAGAACATTCAAGACAAAGAAGAGCAAAGCAAAGCTGAATCAGGAAAAGGCTAGGGAGAGAATTAAATAGGAGGAGGAAAGAAGAGCTTTAGAGAGAGGAAAAGATAAAACTTATCTTATTCAGTCACCTCTCCAGGGCTTCACCAAAAGCTGTGCCAAAGCCCTTTCATTTAAGCCACCGGCAACCTGAAACCTCCACCTCCCAGGCTCCTGCCACACGTCAAATCCCTTTTTAATCCTTGTAATCCCACTGATTCTCTAGCTGGCTTTCTCTTGGATATATTTCAGAGAGGAGCTTTAGAGTCCCTGGCGAAGAACGCATCATTCATTTTTAGCCTATGTCATTTCTACTTTGTATCTGAGCTGCCATGTTTTCCAGACTTCCCTGTTCTCCCGATTAAAAACTATATTTCCGGAGGGGGCAGGCAGAAAATAAAATAATAAAATAATAAAATAAATAAAAACTATATTTCCACTTTTTGAAAGACATTTTTCCCCACCTACAATAGCCTCTTTTACTTTGCTAGTTCACCAAGCTGCATGTTTTATTTCCCAAGTGCATAATATTTTTTATTGTTGGCATACATTTTTTTCAGGCTTCCAACAAATTATTTTTAAAGTAGTCCATAGGCTTCCTGTGGGTGATTGACTTTTTGAATGTTAGTCTTAATTTCTCCTAATGTCTAGTAACATGTGGCATACCCAAGCAGGAGTAAGCCTTATTCAGACACCATCCTGAAGCAGGATTGTTGACTCAGTCTGCTCTCTCTGGGCAGAAGCCTGGCTGTAACTGAGTTAGGCCCATCCACCAGTTAAGAGCTCTTTACTTCACACAGAACAGATCTTTGCTCAGGAATTTCTTTTCTTTCTTTTTTTTTTTTTTTTTTTTTTTTTGAGACAGAGTTTCGCTCTAGTTACCCAGGCTGGAGTGCAATGGTGCGATCTCAGCTCACCGCAACCTTCACCTCCTGGGTTCAGGCAATTCTCCTGCCTCAGCCTGCCCAGTAGCTGGGACACAGTCGCGGGCCACCACGCCCAGCTAATTTTTGTATTTTTAGTAGAGACAGGGTTTCACCATTTTGACCAGGATGGTCTCCATCTCTTGACCTCGTGATCCACCCGCCTCAGCCTCCCAAAGTACTGGGATTATAGGCGTGAGCCACTGCGCCCAGGCTTTTGCTCAGGAATTTCTAAAGAAAACCTGGAGGCCAGGCACGGTGGCTCATGCCTGTAATTCCAGCACTTTGGGAGGCCACGTGGGTGGATCACTTGAGGTCAAGTGTTCAAGACCAGCCTGGTCAACGTGATGAAACTGCGACTCTACCAAAAATATAAAAAATTAGCCTGGTGTGGTGGCATGTGCCTGTAATCCCAGCTACGCGGGAGGCTTAAAAAAAAAAAAAAAAGAAAAAGAAAATCAGAAGGATTTATTGAGAAAATGGAATTTATACTCTAGGAAGAACCATATAATAAAAATTAAAGTATATTGGGCCAGGCGTGATGCCTCATGCCTATAATCCCAACACTTTGGGAGACTGAGGCAGGAGGATCACCTGAAATCAGGAGTTTGAGACCAGCCTGGTCAACATGATGAAACCCCTTCTTTACTGAAAATATAAAATTAGCTGGACGTGGTGGTGCATGCCTGTTATCCCAGCTACTTGGGAGGCTGAGGCAGGAGAATCGCTTGAACCCGGGAGGTGGAGGTTGCCGTGAGCCGAGATCACACCATTTCACTTTAGCCTTGGCAACAAGAGCAAAACTCTGCCACAGAAAAAAAAAAAAAAAAGTTAGCTGGGCAGCCAGGCATGCTGGCTCACACCTGTAATTCCAGCACTTTGGGAGGCCAAGGCAAGGGGATCACCTGAGGTCAAGAGTTCAAGACCAGCCTGGCCTACATGGTGTAACCCCATCTCTACTAAAGAATACAATAACAAGCTGGGTGTGGTGGCTTGCGCCTGTAGTCTCAGCTACTGGGCAGCCTGAGGCAGGAGAATTGCTTGAACCTGGGAGGTGGAGGTTGCGGTGAGCCGAGATTGCGCCATTGCACTCCAGCCTGGGTAACAAGAGCGAAACTCCGTCTCAAAAAAAAAAAAAAAAAAAAAAAAAGCCAGGCGCGGTGGCTCAAGCCTGTAATCCCAGCACTTTGGGAGGCCAAGGCAAGGGGATCACCTGAGGTCAACAGATCAAGACCATCCTGGTCAACATGGTGAAACCCCGTCTCTACTAAAAATAC
>NW_022437042.1:7227019-7237786 GCF_009761245.1 Sapajus apella
GAGCGAAACTCCGTCTCAAAAAAAAAAAAAAAAAAAAAAGGCCGGGCATGGTGGCTCACGCCCGTAATCCAAACACTTTGGAGGCCAAGGCGGGCAGATTACCTGAAATCGGGAGTTCAAGACCAGCCTGACCAACATGGTGAAACCCTGTCTTTAAAAAATATATATAGATATAGTATGATGAAAATGACACTTTACTTCCATGGTCTTTCTATGTATAGGTTCTGTGGCATTGCCTAAATCTCTGTAGCCTTTATAATAATCTTACTATTTAGCCAGTCTCCCTGCCTTGTTCTCCTCTTCCAAATTGTCTTGGTTATTCTTGGGTGTTTGTTACCCATTTGAATTTTAGAATTAGTTTGTCAGATTCCATTAAAATATCTGTTGGGATTTCTACTGGAATTGCAATAGGATCTATATTTAGATTCACTGGGGGAAATATACTCATGATATTGAGTTCACCAATCCATGAATATTGTGGCAAAGACAGATGGTTACCTATCTAAAATCCATTCTTTTTGTCTTTTCCTTTCTTTCTTTCTTTCTTTTTTTTTTTCTAAGACGGAGTCTTGCTCTTGTTGCCCAGGCTGGTGTGCAATGGTGCGATCTTGGCTCACTGCAACCTCCACCTCCCAGTTTCAAGTGATTCTCTGGCCTCAGCCTCCCAAGTAGCTGGGATTACAGTCATGTGCCACAATGCCTGGCTAATTTTAGACTTTTAGTAGAGACAGGGTTTCTCCATCTTGGCCAGGCTGGTCTCGAACTCCCAACCTTAGGCGATCCACCTGCCTCAGCCTCCCAAAATGCTGGGATTACAGGCGTGAGCAATTGCACCCAGGCTTTTTTTTTTTTTTCCTTTTTTGAAACAGAGTCTTGGTCTGTTGCTCAATCTGGAGGGCAGTGGCGTCATCTCGGCTCACTGTAGCCTCATCCTGGGCTCAGGAGATTATCCCACCTCAGCCTCAGCCTCCCAAGTAGCTGAGACTACAGGTGTGTACCACCATACCTGGCTCCTTTTTTTTTTTTTTTGTCTTGTTTTTTTCAGTAGAGACAAGATATCTCTCAGGTTGCCCAGACTGATCTCAAACTTCAAAATTCAGGGCTAAAGCTATCCTCCCACCTTGGCCTCCTAAAGTTCTCAAATGACAGGTGTGAACCACTGTGCCCCGCCCCATTCTCCCTTTCTTCCCAAAAGAACCCTGATGTAGTCTTCGTGGCAATGTGCCCAGACAAAAGAATACACTTTCAAAAAGGTAAAAAAAAATAACAAACGCTGGTGAAACCACCTTTGCAAAATTATGACAGAGAAATATGACATAGTTGACTCCATTTTGCTTCTGACCTCTAAGCCATCCTTGCTCAATCCTGGGCATTGGCCAAGCTAACTTTGGTAGGAATTTAGTTTACAGTTTAACTTGAAAGCAAAGATGATAATAGCCCTTCCCTAAAACTAACACCCCCCTTGCTCAGAAATCAAAAACGGCCTTTGTAAGACTAATGAAAGGCCACAAGAATAGGATTATGGGAGGAACCTGAACTCTACTAAAATGTGGACATAGTTTCTATAATCCTTTATTGCTCAGGAGTCATGTGTCCAGAGGTCACAAGATTTGTGACTTTCTCAATTTCTCCTATAGATGACATCACTACTGTAAAACCTAAAATTGGTGTTTTGAGATATTTTTCAGACTGACCCCACCCAGACTTGTGACTCGTGACTCAACCCGTCCTGTGGCCCCACCCAGAGGCAGACTGAGTGCATGAGGACCATTTTCCACACCCCTATAATTTTATTCCTAACCAACCAGCAGCACCCATTCAATAGCCTCCTGCCCACCAAATAGTCCATAAAAAAACCTAACATCTGAGCCTTCGAGGAGACTGATTTGAGTGTCAACACCAGTTCTCCCACGTGGGCCAGCCTCACAGCCTTATGCCAGTTAAACTCTCTACTGCAATGCCATGGTCTCAGTGGATTGATCTTGTCTGTGTAGCAGGTGGGAAGAACTTGTCAGGGGATTACACTAGTGAGGATGTGGTGAAAAGGGAACTCTTAACACACTGTTGATGGAAATGTAAATTAGTACAGTCATTATGGAAAGCAGTATGAAAGTTGCTCAAAAAAACTAAAAATAGAGTTACCATACGATCCAGTAATCCCACTATTTGGTATTTATCCAAGGGAAAAGAAATCAATATATCAGGCCGGGCACGGAGGCTCAAGCCTGTAATCCCAGCACTTTGGGAGGCCGAGGCGGGTGGATCACGAGGTCAAGAGATCGAGACCATCCTGGTCAACATGGTGAAACCCCGTCTCTACTAAAAATACAAAAAATTAGCTGGGCATGGTGGCACGTGCCTGTAATCCCAGCGACTCAGGAGGCTGAGGCAGGAGAATTGCCTGAACCCAGGAGGCGGAGGTTGCAGTGAGCTGAGATCACGCCATTGTACTCCAGCCTGGGTAACATGAGTGAAACTCCGTCTCAAAAAAAAAAAGAAAAAAAAAAAGAAATCAATATATCAAAGGGATATAGGCACCACCATGTTCATTACAGCACTATTCACAATACTAAAGATCGGGACTCAAACCTAAGTGTCTATCAACAGACAAATGAACCAAGAAAATGTGGTATATATACACAGTGGAATACTATTTTGCCATAAATAAGAATGAAATCAAGTGTTGGCTGGGTGTGGTGGCTCACTCCTGTAATCTCAGCACTTTAGGAGGTCAAGGCAGGCAGATCACCCTGAGGTCAGGAGTTCGAGACCAGCCTGGCCAACATGGTGAAATCCCACCTCTACTATAAATACAAAAAAATTACCCGGGCATAGTGGCGGATGCCTGTAGTCCAGCTACTTCAGGGGGCTGAGGCAGGAGAATCGCTTGAACTCGAGAGTCAGAGGTTGCAGTGAACCGAGATCATGGCACTGCACTTCAGCCTGGGCAGCAAAGTGAGACTTCATCTCAAAAAAAAAAGAAAAAAAACCCTGTTAATGTGCAGCAACATGGATAAAACTGGAGGTCACTATGTCAAGTGAAATAGGCTAGGCACACAAAGACAAATGTTGCCTGTTCTCTCTCCTATGTGGGAGCTAAAAAAGTTTATTTTGGCCAAGCACGGTGGTTCACACCTGTAATCCCAGCACTTTGGGAGGCCCAGGTGGGTGGATCATCTGAAGACATGAGTTCTTTTTTTTTTTTTTTTTTTTCAGTCGGAGTTTTGCTCTTGTTACCCAGGCTGGAGTGCAATGGCGCGATCTCGGCTCACCGCAACCTCCATCTCCTGGGTTCAGGCAATTCTCCTGCCCCAGCCTCCTGAGTAGCTGGGATTACAGGCACGCGCCACCATGCCCAGCTAATTTTTTGTATTTTTAGTAGAGACGGGGTTTCACCATTTTGACCAGGATGGTCTCGATCTCTTGACCTCGTGATCCACCCGCCTCGACCTCCCAAAGTGCTGGGATTACAGGCGTGAGCCACCGCGCCCGGCCAAGACATGAGTTCTTAACCAGCCTGGCCAACATAGTGAAACCCTGTCTCTACTAAAAATACAAAAATTAGCTGGGCATGTGGCAGGTGCCTGTAATCCTAGCTACTTGGGAGGCTGAGGCAGGAGAGTGGCTTGAACCCAGGAGGTAGAGGTTGCAGTGGGCCGAGATCACACCACTGCACTCCAGCCTGGGTGACAAGAATGATAATCTGTCTCAAAAAATGAAAGTTGATCTCACTGAGGTAGAGAGTAGAATGATAGTTACCAGAGGCGGAGAAGGGTGGGAGTAGGGGAGAGATGAAGAGAGAGGTTGGTGAATGGTACAAACATAGATAGAAGTAATACGTTTGTAAAAGGGAAATAAATCTCGGGACCCCAAAATCACTAAACCAAAGGGAAAAGTCAAGCTGAAAATTGCACAGGGCAAACCTGCCTTCCATTCTCCCTAAATAAGATAGCTACAAAGATTTAAAAAACAACAACAAAAAAGCTTCTGGCGTGATAGCTCACGTTTATAATCCCAGCACTTTGGGAGGCTAAGGCGCATGGATCACGAGGTCAAGAGATTGAAATGATCCTGGCCAACAGGGTGAAACCCCGTCTCTACTAAAAATACAAAATTTAGTCGGGTGTGGTGGCGGATGCCTGTAATCCCAGCTACTCGAGAGGCTGAGACAGAAGAATCACTTAAACCCCGGAGGTGGAGGTTGCAGTGAGCCAAGATCACGCCACTGCACTCCAGCCTGGCGAGTGAGACACTGTCTCAAAAAAAAAAAAAAAAAAAGCTACTTACTTCCCTCACAATTTGCCCGCAGGGTAATTTCTTATGGACAAAGGACAGACAGAACGCAAAGTTATCCTTCTGCTCAGGTGAGACAAATGCATATTTGATTGCTTCCTTTGCCCTATTGCTTCACTAAGCCAGACTAAAGGGTAAGTGAGTATTCTGGTGAATTGTGTATTCAGTGAAAGGCTAATCAGAAATTCAAAAGAATGCAACCTTTGTCTCTTACCTACCTATGACCTCTGGAAGCTTCCTCCCCAACTTCAAGTTGTCCCGCCTTTCTGGATTGAACCAGTGTGCATCTTACATATACTGACTGATGTCTCGTGTCTCCCTAAAATTTACAAAACCAGGCTGTGCCCCAACCATCTTGGGCACATGTCATCCTGAGGCTGTGTCACGGCGAGTTCTTTTTTTTTTTTTTTAACTACTCTGCACTTAGTGGCAAGATATTTACAGCGAGTTCTTAACCTTGGCAAAATAAACTTTCTAAGTTAAGACTTGTCACAGATACTCTTTGGTTTCCAAGTTCTAGTGTTTGAAGCACAGCCAGTAGGGTAACTATAGTTAACAATAATTTGGGCCGGGCGCGGTGGCTCACGCCTGTAATCTCAGCACTTTGGGAGGCCGAGGCGGGTGGATCACGAGGTCAAGAGATCGAGACCATCCTGGTCAACATGGTGAAACCCCGTCTCTACTAAAAATACAAAAAATTAGCTGGGCATGGTGGCACGTGCCTGTAGTCCCAGCTACTCGGGAGGCTGAGGCAGGAGAATTGCCTGAGCCCAGGAGGCGGAGGTTGCGGTGACCCGAGATCGCACCATTGCATTCCAACCTGGGTAACAAGAGCGAAACTCCATCTCAAAAAAAAAAAACAAAAACAAAAACAAAAAAACAATAATTTACTGTGTATTTCAGAATTGTTAGAAGGGAAGATTTGAAATCTTCCTAACACAAATAAGTGATAAATACTTGAGGTGATGGATGCCCTAAATACCAGGTATCAAAATACCACATGCACCCCATAAATAAGTACAACTATTATGTGTCTTTCTTTTTTTGAGATGGTCTTCGTTACCCAGACTGGAGTCCAGTGACATGATCACCACTCACTGCAGCCTCGACCTCCCCTCAGTCTCCCTAGTAGCTGGGATTACAGGCACACACAACTACGCCCAACTAATTTTTGTATTTTTTTGTGGAGATGGGGTTTTACTATATTGCCTAGGCTGGTTTCAAACTCCTGCACTCGGGTAATCCGCCCACCTCAGACTCCCAAAGTGCTGGGATCACAAGTGTTTACAAATGTGCATGACTACTATGTATCGGTTTGTTAAGAACAGGAAAAAAAATTAGAACAATTGATCAATTAAAAAAAGAATACACTTTCCATTCTTCCTTGCAGCAGGGAAGTGCAAATACCATAAAACTTCTGGGAAGGGTCTTTAAAGGGGCCTGGCCTGGATGGGAAGCCTGCTGTTTCACTTGTCACCACCTTCCTTCTCTTCCTCCCACAAACAGCCCCTCTTCACAAGTCTTGAAAGCATTCCTTTACAGTCCATTAACACTGCCAGTGCCTCTGCTGGAACCCTCCTCATTTCCTGGGTTACTGCAATAGTGTCTTAAGTCATCTCCCCACCCCTTTTCTCTGATCCATTCTGTATGTTACCCTACCAGGCTGAATTTTCTAAAACCCAACTTTGATCAATTCACTACCCTACTTCAAACTCTTTTGATGGTTCTGTTGCCTCCAGAAGTGGTTCTCAAACCTGGCTGCATCAGAATCAGCTGGGGAAGCTAAGGAAGCCATACATTTTCCCAAAACATAACCCAAACTGAATGTGAATCACAGGAGTGTCTAGGAATTAGATCTATCTTTCTTTCTCCCTTCCTTTTCTTTCTTTCTTTCCTCTTCCCCCTCCCCCTTCCTCCTCGTCCTCCTCCTCCTCCTTCTCTTCTCCTCCTTCTTCCTCCTCTTCTCCCTCTTCTTCTTCTTCAAGACAGTGTCTCCCTCTGTTGCCCAGGCTGCAGTGCAATGGCATGATCTTGGTTCACTACAGCCTCAACCTCCCACGCACAAGCAATCCTCTCACCTCAGCCTCTCAAACTAGTTAGGACTACAAGCATGAGTCACCATCCTCAGCTAATTTTTGTATTTTTTGTAGAGAGGGGGTTTCACCATGTCACCCTGGCTAGTCTTGAACTCTTGGACTCAAGCAAACCACCTGCCTTGGCCTCCCAAAGTACTGGGTTTACAAGTATAAGCCACCATGCCAGGCAAAGGCAGACTTTATTCAGGACTATGGTGACAGATATAGGAACCACTGCAATGGGATTTTGCCATAGAGGAGAGAGATTGGGTTCAACTCCAAATATGACAAGGAAAAATGAGAATTTACAGCCAAGGAACAGGATAGGAGTCAGTGAATGGAAAGTTACTAAGAGGAGACATCAAGGATAGGGGAATTTTTTTCTTCTTTTGTTTCATCCTTGTTCAAGTGAAAGGTTTGTTTATTTATTTTTTTATTTTTTGAGACGGAGTTTTGCTCTTGTTGCCCAGGCTGGAGTGCAATGGCTCAATCTTGGCTCACCACAACCTCCACCTCCCAGGATCTGCCTCAGCCTCCTGGGTAGCTAGGATTACAGGCGTGCCCCACCACACCCGGCTAATTTCTTTATTTTTAGTAAAGACAGGGTTTCACTATGTTGGCCAGGCTGATCTTGAACTCCTGACTTCAGGTGATCCACCCGCTTTGACCTCCCAAAGTGCTGGGATTACAGGTGTGAGCCACTGTGCCCAGCCGGGTCTCTCTCTTTTTTTTTTTTTTTTTGAGACGGAGTTTCACTCTTGTCACCCAGGCTGGAGTGCAATGGCTCGATCTCAGCTCACCGCAACCTCCGCCTCCTGGGTTCAGGCAATTCTCCTGCCTCAGCCTCCTGAGTAGCTGGGATTACAGGCACGCGCCACCATGCCCAGTTAATGTTTTGTAATTTTAGTAGAGACGGGGTTTCACCATGTTGACCAGGATGGTCTCGATCTCTTGACCTCATGATCCACCCGCCTCGGCCTCCCAAAGTGCTGGGATTACAGGCGTGAGCCACCGCGCCCGGCCTCTTTATTTTATCTTATTTTTCTTTCTTTGTTTTTAAGGCTAGGGGAAATCTTGCTAGGTAGGCTCAAAATTCTCGCCAAAGACAGGCTAGAGTGATAAGAGCTGGAGAGCAGGCCAGCACAGTGGTTCATGCAGGTAATCTGAGTACTTTGACAGGCCAAGTCAGGAGGATCTTTTTTGAGCCAGGATGTCGAGATGAGCTTGGGCAACATAAGGAGACTCGATCCCTAAAAAAACCCAAAAAAACAAAAAAACCTGGTAAAGGATGAGGAATTCGATCAGATATTAAGGTTGATGAGACAGTGAGGGCAGGTGTTTTTTCTAAACTGACTCAGCAGTATTCTTGCTAAAACTGGAATCAGTGGGTCAAGGACAGAGCTCAAGGTTGGAGCTTAGTCAGAAAGAGAACTCAGAGGACCCAGACTCAGATTTGGCCAAGGAGAGGGTCTTTGTTTCTATGTAACCTAATTAACACAGTGTGAACACAGTAAACATTCAGTAAATGTTAGCAGCTACACTCTAGCCATAAGGCATTAAAAGCCATGCCCCACTCGTGTTATTTAGTTCTATTTCTATGCATTAGCACATTTTAGGAGTAGGCTTAGAATGCCTTTCTCCTACTGCTTCACCTAGCTAATTCTCCTTGTCTTTCAACACTGAAGTCCTGCTGAAGTCAGCTCTGATCTGGGTTCCTGCTCTGGGCTCCCACTGCACCCTGTGTCTGCCTCCACCAAGTGAAAAATCACTGCAGGATTTTAGGTGGAGGAGTGACCTGACTTGTCTTGAGTATATACCAGGCTACATACCAGGCACCACTGTAGGTTCTGAATCAAAATAAGAATAAAAAGATGGCCGGGCGCGGTGGCTCAAGCCTGTAATCCCAGCACTTTGGGAGGCCGAGGCGGGTGGATCACGAGGTCAAGAGATCCAGACCATCCTGGTCAACATGGTGAAACACCGTCTCTACTAAAACTACAAAACATTAGCTGGGCATGGTGGCGCGTGCCTGTAATCCCGGCTACTCAGGAGGCTGAGGCAGGAGAATTGCCTGAACCCAGGAGGTGGAGGTTGCGGTGAGCTGAGATCGTGCCATTGCACTCCAGCCTGGGTAACAAGAGCGAAACTCCGTCTCAAAAAAAAAAAAAAAAAAAAAGAATAAAAAGAACAGGCCGGGTGCAATGGCTCACACCTGTAATCCCAGCACTTTGGGAGGCCGAGGTGGTAGGATCGCCTGAGGTCAGGAGTTTGAGACTGGCCTGGCCAAATGGTGAAATCCCATACAAAAAATTCAAAAATTAGCGGGGCATGGTGGTGGGTGTCTATAATCCCAGCAACTCGGGAGGCTGAGACAGGAAAATCACTTGAACCCAGGAGGTAGAGGTTGCAGTGAGCCGAGACTGAACCACTACACTCCAGCCTGGGCAACAGAGCAAGACTCTGTCGGCTGGGCGTAGTGGCTCACACCTGTAATCCAAGCACTTTGGAGGCCAAGGCGGGCGGATCACCTGAGGTCGGGAGTTCAAGACCAGCCTGACCAACATGGTGAAACCCCGTCTTTATAAATAAATAAATAAATAAATAAATAAATAAATAAATAAAAAGGACACTTAGCAGCTGGATGTGGGAGCTCAAGCCTGTGATCCTAGTACTTTGGGAGGCTGAGGCAGGCAGATTCCCTGAGCTCAGGAGTTTAAGACCAGCCTAGGCAACATGTTGAAACTCCATCTCTACTAAAAATACAAAAAATTAGCCAGGTGTGATGGCATGTGCCTGTAATCTCAGCTACTCAGGAGGCTGAGGCCCAAGAATCACTTAAACCCAGGAGGCAGAGGTTGCAGTGATCCGAGATCGTGCCACTGCCCTCCAGCCTGGTTGACACAGTGAGACTTTGTCTCTAAAAAAAAAAAAAAAAAAAAAAAAAAAAGATAAGGTGAAATAAGGCTTGCCAAGCACTTAAGACATTGCCTGACATATGGCAAACATTCAGTAAATGCTAACCATTATTACTTATATTTAGAGGAGTGTAAGTAACCATTATTATTTATGCTCCCCCTTACATCCATTCAGGTCTTTGGCATCACAGTCTTCCTTTCTAAACACAAATCTTACTACCATCCTGGAGGATGAGCTATCCAACATACCAGCCTTGTTCGTGGACCTCAACTCCAGTAAGCTTTCACTCCTCTCTGCTCAAGACTCACCATGACAACACTCTGAAATTGTTGTTGAATTGTTGGATTTTTGCACAATAAATAGATTGGGTTTTAACAATAGGAACAGATTAGTATATATTAATCGAAAGCTCAGGTGGAATTTTCCACTAGTTTGAGATCATAGTGTAATCTTCTGTTCTCACCCCAAACAAGCAACACGTCTATTCTGTATGACTGGGTCCCAGGAAGATAAAAGCAGAGAAAGGAAAGGGGGTGCTGGCTACAAATGCTAGCTTTGCCAGTGCAAGCTAAGGGCAAGCATCTTTATGACTACTGAAAGAGAGGAAATTATAATTTCAGTCTTTCTGGTAGCAAAGAAGGAATGAGGTTAGTGATCAAGATACTGGAGCAAGAATCAGGAGACTCGGCCGGGCGCGGTGGCTCAAGCCTGTAATCCCAGCACTTTGGGAGGCCGAGGCGGGTGGATCACGAGGTCAAGAGATCGAGACCATCCTGGTCAACATGGTGAAACCCCGTCTCTACTAAAAATACAAAAAATCAGCTGGGCCTGGTGGCGCGTGCCTGTATTCCCAGCTACTTAGGAGGCTGAGGCAGGAGAATTGCCTGAACCCAGGAGACGGAGGTTGTGGTGAGCCGAGATCGCGCCATTGCACTCCAGCCTGGGTAACAAGAGTGAAACTCCGTCCCCCCCCCAAAAAAAAGAATCAGGAGACTGAGGGGCAGATGCTGCCGATAGATGCTGTTTGACATGAATGCTCATTACAAAGGCTATTTGCTTACTGATGAGTAAAGAGTAATAATCTTCTGCCAATCTGCACCCCTTTCTCCCAGAAGAAGTTTCTTTTTTATTGTTGTTGTTTCTCTACTCACAGAAGCTTCAGAAAGCTGATGGCTCGGAGGACAAGGCCTGAAAATCAGGGCTCACCCCACCCCAGTTCACTCAAATTGGCTCTTGCTTTTTATCTATTATATTTATTTGGGCTTTAATTTACAACTGCATTTTGTTCTTTTTTTTTTTTTTTTTTTTTGAGATGGAGTCTAGTTCTGTTGTCCGGGCCAGAGTGCAATGGTTCGACCATGGCTCACTGCAACCTCCGCCTCCCAGGTTCAAGTGATTCTCCTGCCTCAGCCTCCTGAGTAGCTGGAATTACAGGCACCTGCCACCACGAATTTTTGAATTTTTTTTTTTTTTTTTTTTTTTT
>NW_022437042.1:7237886-7295032 GCF_009761245.1 Sapajus apella
TTTTTTTTTTTGAGACGGAGTTTCACTCATGTTACCCAGGCTGGAGTGCAATGGCGCCATCTCGGCTCACCACAACCTCCGCCTCCTGGATTCAGGCAATTCTCCTGCCTCAGCCTCCTGAGTAGCTGGGATTACAGGCACGCGCCACCATGCCCAGCTAATTTTTTGTATTTTTAGTAGAGACGGGGTTTCACCATGTTGACCAGGATGGTCTGGATCTCTTGACCTCGTGATCCACCGGCCTCGGCCTCCCAAAGTGCTGGGATTACAGGCTTGAGCCACCACGCCCGGCTGAATTTTTGAATTTTTAGTAGAGATGGGTTTCCACCGTGTTGCACAGGCTGGTCTCGAACTCGTGATCTCAGGTGATCTGCCTGTCTTGGCCTCCCAAAGTGCTGGGATTACAGGCGTGAGCCACTGCATCCGGGTTTTTTTTTTTTTTTGAGACAGTTTCGCTTTGTCACCCAGGCTAGAGTGCACTGGCGAAATCTTGACTTACTGCAACTTCTGCCTCCTGGGTTCAAGTGATTCTCCTGCCTCAGCCTCCCTAGTAGCTGAGATTACAGGTGTGAGCCACCATGCCCAGCTAATGTTTTTTTTTTTCTATTTTTCTATATCTATTTTTTAATTTCTATTTTCTTTTTCTTTTTTTTTTTTTTTGAGACGGAGTTTTGCTCTTGTTACCCAGGTTGGAGTGCAATGGCGTGATCTCGGCTCACCGCAACCTCCGCCTCCTGGGTTCAGGCAATTCTCCTGCCTCAGCCTCCTGAGTAGCTGGGATTACAGGCACGCGCCACCATGCCCAGCTAATTTTTTTTTGTATTTTTAGTAGAGACGGGGTTTCACCATGTTGACCAGGATGGTCTTGATCTCTTGACCTCGTGATCCACCCGCCTCGGCCTCCCAAAGTGCTGGGATTACCGGCTTGAGCCACCGCACCCGGCCAATTTCTATTTTCTATTTTTAGATGGGGTTTCCCAATATTGGCCAGGCTGGTCTTGAACTCCTGACCTAAAGTGATCCGCCAGCCTTGGCCTCCCAAAGTGCTGGGAGTACCTGTGTCAGCCGCTGCCCCCAGCCTATAACGGCATTTTGGAAGAATACTAGTGCTAATCTTTTGCTGTTCCCCTCAGCAGATAACTACATACTTTATGTTCCACAGTATCCAGATGCCACTGAGGTGTGGTGACCACCCTCCAAATTCCCTTCTACTTATCCACATCTTGTGTCCTTTAGTCTCTGAGGATGTGTCCTCTTTTTCTAGTTCAAGGACAATGCCTCTGTTCATGCTTGATCCCGTCTCTTTTTCCTTTCCTCTGAGTCTTTATGACATCACTTTTTTTTTTCTTCTATTAGGCGGAACCATATTAAATTGCTGTTTGCAACATCTGGCAATGGTGGAACAGTGGGAACTTCATGCGTGTGGTTCAAGTTAATACAACTTCATTCCTTTTTTTTTTTTAGAGACGGGGTTTCACCATGTTGGCCAGGCTGGTCTCAAACTCCTGACCTCAGGTGATCCATCCTTCTTTGCCACCTACAGTGCTGGGGTTACACGCATGAGCCACTGTGCCCGGCCCCTACATCTTCATTCTTTTCCTCTCTAAATGTTCCTTCTCTTCAACCAAAGCCAATTACAACAAAACATCCTTGTACAGGTAAGAGTAAGCTCTCTATATATTGTGTTTTGAATTTAACACATGTGTCCCTGCATGTAAAACCTAGACACCATACCTCAGGTATACCAACCTTTGCTGTTCATATCTCCCAGCTGACAATTCACCCAGTAAGTATTTACCAAGGATGTGGCATGTTCATGAAACATTTATTCACTCACCTGACAAATATCTTCTGAGCATGTACACTGTGTCAGGTGGTATTCTAAGCACTCAAACATTATCTTGAACAAAGATCCTTTTGCTCTTAAAGTTTATATTCTAGCAGGGGTGGAAAGGAGACAATGTACAATAAAGAAACATAATAATTAAGAATACTGGCCAGGTGCCGTGGCTCACGCCTGTAATCCCAGCACTTTGGGAGGCTGAGGCAAGCAGATCCAAGGTCAGGAGATCAAGACCATCCTGGCTAACATGGTGAAACCCTGACTCGACTAAAAATACAAATTACCCGGGCGTGGTGGCGCGCACCTATAGTCCCAGCTACTCAGGAGGCTGAGGCAGGAGAATTGCTTGAACCCGAAAAAAAAAAAAAAAAAAAAACGAGAAAAGGAAAAAGGAGAAAGTTAAGAAGGGAGATGGGGAGTGCTGGGAGGAGGAACTATAATTTTATTTATTTATTTATTTCAGATGGAGTCTTGCTCTGTCGCCCAGGTTGGAGTGCAGTGGCTTGATCTTGGCTCACCGCAACCTCTGCCTCCTGAGTAGCTGAGATTACAGGTGCGCCCCACCATGACCAGCTAATTTTTGTATTTTTAGTAGACGCGAGGTTTCACCATCTTGGCCAGGCTGGTCTAGAACTCTTGACCTCGTGATCCATCCACCTCAGCCTCCCAAAGTACTGAGATTACAGGCGTGAACCACCTCACGTGGCTGGAACTATAATTTTAAATATGATGGTCACTGTAGGCCTTTTGGAAAAGGTAACAATTAAGCAAAGACTTGAAGGAGAAGAAGGATAAGTTATCTGGGGAAAGTGTTCCAGGCAGAGTAAACAGCAAGTACAAAGAACCTGAGGCAGGAAAACTAAAGAAAGAAGAGAATAGTAGGAAATAAAGACATAAAGGTAACAGAGATCCAGATAGTTTAGGATCTTTCTATTAAGCATCTACTGCTATGTAATAAATTGTCCTAAAATTTGGTTATTGACCACAATACACAGGACTTCAAGAGTGGCTTGGCTTGGGGGTTCTGGCTGTGGGTCCCAAGAGGCTGCAGTTTCTGAAACCTGTGCCTGAAGATTCTTCCAAGGCGGTTCACTCACATGGTTGGCAAATTGGTGCTAGTTGTTGATGGAGGAAGTAGAGATGAGGAGAGGGGAAGGACTTCGATTCTGTTTGTGTGGGTCTATCCACCTGCTGTTTTTTTTTTTTTTTTTTTTAAGGCTAGTGAAGTAAAGGAGTGGGAGTTGAGAAGGAAGAAATTCGTAACTAGTTGTGATCAATTGGTTGTAAACACCACTTCACTCAGACCAGCCTCCACATGCAGTTTGAGTATCCTCCTGATGACAGCTGGCTTACCCTACAGCAACCAATCCAAAAACAGAGCAAGGCAGATACCACGATGCCTTTTATGGCCTGGTCTTGTAAGTCACGTGCTAACGTTTCTACCATATACTACTGATGACACAGTCAGCCCCGGTTCATTATAAAAGAGAACTACTCTGGGGTGTAAATAGCAAGAGGTGAAGGCCATTGGTGGTCATCTTGGTGGCTGGCTATATAACCTTGGTAGGTAATTATAAATCTGTGGCTTTTACTTTGAGGGAAATGGGAAACCAATTAAGGGATCTGAGCAGTGAAATGACAATAATCTGACATATTTCATGAGGATAACTCTGGCTGTTGTGTGAATAGACTGGAGAGGAGCAAGAACGTAAGCGGGAGACCATTGAGAAGGCTATTACAGTCCGAGAGAGATGCACAAGGGTCATAACGGTGGAGTCAAGAATTGGTGATATTCTGGATATATTTTGAAGATAGAGATGACAAGATTTGCGGATGGATTGGATGTGGGATATGAGAGGAAGGAATTAAAGATGACTTCTAAGGGGTTTGGAGGAATGGGAATCACAAAAATGAGTTCAACATCGATCTTGCCATAAAGGAGCTTATAACATAGGTGAGACAAGGTGTGTACACAAGTGGCTATACTACCTGGCAGAAAGCACCGTGCTCCATACTAGAGGCACAAATTTAAGTGCCAAGCATAATGAAAAAGTTCTGGAGATGGTTGCACAACAAAGTGAGTGTACTTATTGCCACTGAAAAATGGTTAAAACGGTAAATTTTATTTATTTATTTATTTTTATTTATTTATTTAGGTGGAATCTCACTCTGTCATCCAGGCTGGAGTACGGTGGCATGATCTCGGCTCACTGCAGCCTCTGCCTCCCCAGTTCCAGCGATTCTTCAGCCTCAGCCTCCCAAGTAGCTGGGATTACAGGCACGTGCCACCACACCCGGCTAATTTTTGTATTTTTAATAGAGACTGGGTTTCACCATGTTGGTCAGGCTGGACTCGAACTTCTGACCTCAGGTTATCCACCAGCCTCCGCCTCCCAAAGTGCTAGGATTACAGGCGTGAGCCACCACGCCCAGTAGAAACAGAAAATTTTAGGTTACGTACGTTTTACCAGAAGAAAAAAACAGTGCTTAAAAAAAGGCAAAAACAAAAATTCGAGAAATGCCACTAGAGTTCAGAGCATTAAGAGATTAACCTCAGCTAAGAAAATCAGAGAAGGCTTTGTATACAGGCAGTCTTTTTCTTTCTTCTTTTCTTTTCTTTTTTTTTGAGACGGAGTCTCGATCTGTCGCTCAGGCTGGAGTGCAGTGGTGCGATCTCGGCTCACTGCAACCTCCGCCTCCAGGGTTCAAGCGATTCTCCTGCCTCTTGAGTAGCTGGGACTACAGGCATGCCCCACCAAGCCAGGCTAATTTTTGTATTTTTAGTAGAGACGGCGGTTTCACCATGTTGGTCAGACTGGTCTCGAACCCCTGCAGGGATTACAGGCGTGAGCCACCACGCCCAGCCACCGACAGTCTTTTCTCGCAGGCAGAGGGAGCAGTTTGAGCAAATTAGCCTAAGGCAGGAAAACTGAGAATGGGCGGGGCACAAGGAGTAGTTCTGATTTGTTAGAAGATAGGGTAGTGTGCCCAAGGGGAGAATAAACAGGAAACTAAGGAGTTTTAAGAAAATTATTTCCTCTCCTCCCTCCAAGTTCCCTAGTTGTGAAGGGAGGATCATAAGTATCTTGCATCACTTGATTTCGTTTGAAATGAAATATTCAGAATCCATCCTCTCACTATATTACCCTTTAAGATTCCATGTTTCTGAAACAAAAATTCCTATGTTGATCTGACAATCTTACAACGCATTTGAAATAAATCCAGGGTAGGACCAGCATTTTATGTTCACAGACTTCCTTTGTTTCCTGTACATCTGCTTTCTTTTTCCTCTATTAATTTTCCATTCACCTCCAAATCTTAACCCCCCGCCATTCTCCCAGGGTCTCCGTTTCTCGTCATCCCTTTCATCTTTCCCTTCTTGGAAACAGATCCGATTCTAATCTCAGTTACTTTGTTTATTAGCCGCCGGATGTTGGGATAGTTATCCCCTCTGGGCCTCAGTTTCTTTTGTAAAATTATACCCCCCAAAACAGTGTTTATTTTACAGGGTTGTCAACATTACAACAAAGAACAGGTTACAGGCCTAACACAGTACCTGATCTATAGTAAGAACTCAACATTTTTGCCCCTTCTCCCACCTCTTTTCCGTCCTTTTACTCTCCTCCCCTATTCCTCAACCCCAGAGCCCAATAGGTAAAAACCGTGGGAAAAAACCGTCCTTGAGGCTAAAAGAAGAAACGCTGGAGCTAGGGGCGGAGACTACGAGGTGCTCACTGCGCATGTGCGCCCGCTAGGTCAGCTTCTGGGTTCCAGCTGGGACGCGGGGGGGGGGAAGGTGGGGGCGCGGGTGGAGGTTACGAGGGCCTCATTTTTCTTTTTCTTACTGCCCCCTTCCGGTTTGGGGAGGTGGCGGGACCTTGGCGGCGCCCGGAGCGAGTGCGGCACTCATCGAGGGACGCGCGGCCCAAAAGGTAAGTTGGAAAATGGCGGAGGGGGGAGGAAGAAGGAGGGGCTTTGCAGGGCAGGAGGCTGACCTCCCGGCCAGGGGTGGGAAGGACACTGCCGCGGCCCAGTGGCGCTGCCCGGGCCGGGAGACTGACGGACCGCACCCGGTATCTTTTTGAGCCCCTGATGTGGACGCACTTAGGGTTTCGCGACTCCGGGTTTCTCCAGGGGATGGGCCAGCCAGTGGAGGCGCGTGAGGGAGACGAAGGGACTTCCGTTTCCTTCACCTAGGCTGGGGCCAGGCCGCAGAGCGGAGTTGGCTTTTCCAGATTGGGGCTTGGGCCGCGCCCCCTCCGGGACCCTCCCCTTGGACCGAGCCGATCGCCGCGGGCAGTTGGGGCCGGCTGTCCTGGCGCGGTGGGTACAGCTGTATAGGCTTTCCCCTCCCCCGCTTTCCCTCCTACCCCTCTCCTTCCCTCCCGTCTCTTTTCCCCTCCACTCTCCTCGGGCCTGCGCTGCTGGGGAGGGCGGGAAGGCCGCGGCTGCCCGGCAGGGGTGGCCCGGCCTGGGCTGCTTGCCCGGGTTCCCCGGACTGTCGACGGAAGGCGTGGGTGGGTGGGTGACCTCAGGCCCGCGGACTGCCTTCCTAAACCCTGTGACATCTAAGGTAAATTGAGGCAGAGAACTTTTTAAATATGATCAAAGGGATTTTCTCCCCATGTGATACCTGTGGCTTGTGTGGAGCAGGGTGGAGTGTGTCTGGAGTGGGCGTAAGAAACCGAAAGAATAAGGGCCAAAGAGCTTCCAGAAGAGGAAATTAGCTAATGATTCTTTCCAATGTGCTTTCCCAGTCACCTTTCCAGCATGTTCTGTAAAACAAAATGTCAGTTTGACTTCGTTTCATCGTTTTAACTCCATAACACTTAAATTGTTTTCTTTTCGGGAAGGGAATTGTTTCTTTTCAAACTAAGTAGTAGCCCTCTCCACCTCCAAAAAATGAAAAAATGTCAATCAAAGCTTTGTTAAAAAAAAAAAAAATTCAGATTTTAATAATCTACTACTTTGCTTTCAAATATAATTATGTCAATAGTTCTGTCACAACTATACTTTGATAGTTTGATGACTCACAGAAATTTACTCTTGGAAGACTGCAGGTTGCAGTAGTGTTTCTTTCTTGTTATCTTTTTTTTTTCCCCATAATGTTTATTACAGCCGGCGCAAGAGAACAATGTTACCGACGGCCATCTTAGAATTAAAACGTTTTAGAGTTGGAAGGGATCTTAGTCAAACCCCTGTCCTTTTACAAAAGCAGAAACAACTGCTTAAGGAAGATTTCATGGCTTGCTTAAAACTATTGAACTAGTTAGATTAGAACCCATGTTATCTGGCTTCTTGCCCACCACCCTTTCTGCGCAATTGCTCCATATCGCCTCCAGGCATGAAAATTAAATGTATTCAATTCAACACTCATTTCTGAAGAGTATAATACTTTGTAACAGTGACTGTGTCACCACTTTTCTGTGTATTTCAATGTATTTAACATGCGTATGGAGTACTTGAGATTTCTCCCACCCCCACATTCAAGAAGTGGCAACTGTCTAGATTTATACACACACCTTCACAGGTACATATGTATACTTGCATTTGCTTGGATAGTTTCTTGAAGGATACATAATAAAAAGGTTAACAGCAGTTATGAAGAAGAGAGGTAGAAGACTTTTTACTTTGCAGTAGTTCACATGACCTAATGTACTGTTTGAGTTTGTTATAAACTAGTATTGATTTTTTTTTTTTTTTTTTTTTTTTTGAGACGGAGTCTCATTCTGTCGCCCAGGCTGGAGTGCAATGGCGTGATCTTGGCTCACTTCAACCTACACCTCCTGGGTTTAAGCAGTTCTCTGCCTCAGCCTCCTGAGTAGTTGGGATTACAGGTGCATGCCACCACACCTGGCTAATTTTTGTATTTTTAGTAGAGATGAGGTTTCACCATTTGTCCAGGCTGGTCTTGAACTCCTGACCTCGTGATCCATCTGCCTTGGCCTCCCAAAGTGCTGGGATTACAGGTGTGAGCCACCGCACTTGGCCTCTAGTATTGTTTTATAATTGAAAAGAAGTTTTAAAGTTCACACCCCCCACACAAATATATATATATCTACATAAGCAAGTATATACCAATGGTATGTGCACATTTATATACATATATGTACTTATACATAGCAGTGGTTTATCCTGTAAAATCCAGTATGATTCCGGCCAACTCAGCTGACAAAGCAGCCCTCATTATTGGATACTTATGTTTGTTTTTCTTGTATTGCTCTCTCCTAATGTAGATGGTAAAAATAATGCTACTGGTTGTATATTTTTAGAAATTGTCCTAAGCTTCATTATCAAATAATGTAGCAAACTTTAACACATTCAGAATATCAAATTTGAGTACTTGCTTCCATAGCACACATACCAAAATTGTAACAATTCAAAGAAGATTAGCATGCTCCCTTTTTTTTTAAATTGAGACCGAATCTCACTCTGTCATCCAGTCTGGAGTGCAGTGGCATGATCTTGGCTCACTGCACCCCCCCCCCTCAGGTTCAAGCGATTCCCCTGCCTCAGCCTCCTGAGTAGCTGGGACTACAGGCGTGGGCCAGCATGCCTGGCTAATTTTTTGTATTTTAGTAGAGACGTATTTGTATTTAGTTTCATCATGTTGGTCAGGATGGTCTCGATTTCCTGACCTTGATCCACTCACCTCAGCCTCCCAAAGTGCTAGGATTATAGGTGTGAGACACCGTGCCCACCTCCGACTTTTATTTATTTATTTATTTATTTATTTATTTATTATTATTTAAAAGATGGGGTTTCACCATGATGGCCAAGGTGGTCATGAACTCCTGACCTCAGTTGATCCGCCCACCTCGGCCTCCCAAAGTGCTAGGATTATAGACGTGAGCTACTGCGCCTGGCCCTTTTTTTTTTTTTTTAAATAGAGTTTTGCTCTTGTTGCCCAGGCTGGAGTACAACGGCACAATCTTGGCTCACTGTGATCTCCGTCTCCTGGGTTCTATCAATTCTCCTGTCTCAACCTCCTGAGTAGTTGGGATTGCAGATGCATGCCACCATGCCTGGCTAATTTTTGTATTTTTTTTAGTAGAGACAGGGTTTCGTCATATTAGTTAGACTGGTCTCGAACTCCTAACTTCAGGTGATCCACACCCCTCAGCCTCCCAAAGTGCTGGGATTACAGGAGTGAGTTACCACATCCGGCCTTTTTTTTTTTCACCGTGATGGCCAGGCTGGTCTTGAACTCCTGATCTCAGGTGATCCACCCACCTCGACCTCCCAAAGTGCTAGTATTATAGGCGTGAGCCACCGCGCCCGGCCCCCACACCCGGCCAATTTTTGCATTTTTAGTAGAGACTGGGTTTCACCATTTTGGCCAAGTTGATCTCGAACTCTGGACCTGAGGTGATCCACCTGCCTCAGCCTCCCAAAGGGCTGGGATTACAGGCGTGAGCCATCTCGCCCATCTGGTCCCCCTTTTATTTTATTGTATTTTCTGAGATGGAGTTTTGCTCCTGTTGCTTAGGCTGGAGTGCAGTGGTTCGATCTGGGCTCACTGTAACCTCCACCTCCTGGGTTCAAGTGATTCTCCTGCCTCAGCCTCCTGAGTAGCTGGGATTACAGGCACCTGCCACCACACCTGACTAATTCAGTCCTCCTTCTCCCCCCCCCCTTTTTTTTTAATAAACAACAATAACTGCACAAATTTGACACTGGCCAGACACAGTGGCTCATGCCTGTAATCCCAGCACTTTGAGAGGCTGAGGTGGGCGGATCACAAGGTCAAGAGATAGAGACCATCCTGGCCAATATGGTGAAACCCCATCTCTACTGAAAATACAAAAATTAGCTGGGCGTGGTGGTAATCCCAACTACTTGGGAGGAGAATCGCTTGAGCCTGGAAGGCCGAAGTTGCAGCGAGCTGAGATTGAGCACTGCACTCCAGCCTGGCCACAGAGCAAGACTCTGTCTCAAAAAATTAAATAATTATTATGTGTAGAAAAAAGGAATCAGAAAAAATAATAAAATAAAAAGACTAAAACAGTTTGCAGTGATTAGGAGTTCAGCTGTCTAGTTTTCATAAATAGACTCAAGAAAAATGAATTGCCCACTGTCATATATCAGATTATTGGCAAAGCCTGGACTAGAGTCTGAGTTCTAGTCTAGTGGCCCTTGTACTATACCTGTAATTTTATTGCTTTCTAGTCCATTTGATGATTCTAACTAGGCTCACAAAGTGATGTTGTCTAAAGGTTAGCCAAGACCATTTCAATAGGTAAGAATTACTATTTTTTTCTTTGGTTTTTATTTTGTCTTGCTTTTTTTTTTTATTTTCAGGAAGTGAGCAGTTTCTCAAAATTATTATAATTAATGGATCAGCTAATTTGTATAGTGCTTAAAATGTTTTAGTAACATAAATTTTACTAAATTCACTAACTTAGTAAATAAATGTTCCCGTTTTATTTCATTGTAAACATTAGTTTATTTAGTAAATCCTCTGTTTATATTGTAAATGCTTAGAGATACCAAATGTAAAATAATGATATTTCACTGTTTTTGTTTGGTCTAATATTTAAGTCTGGCAGGTAGTATTAGCAGAGGGCAAAACCTATAGTTTATGAAATAAACATTCACTGAGCATCTAATATGTTCCAGGCATTGTAGTATGTGGTAGGATTCCAAAGATAAATATGGCAAAACAGATGCCTCTTCTTCTTTTTTTTTTTGCTTTGTTTTTTTGTTGTTATTTTGCTTTTTGTATCTTTTTTGTTTGTTTGTTTTCCTATCGTTCTTTTGAGGCTGGGAGATTATCGTGAGCTGTCAATTCTCAAGCTTTGTGAGTTAATCTGGTAATAGTATTATGAAATGTAACCTGTTAGCACTATTAAAGGTCATTGTGTGAGTAGATATGAGGAGACAGAAACAGTAGTGATCAGATAAAAAATACTTTTGAATTTAACAAATATTATTTCTGTATCTTAGAGGTCACATGGTATGATGTTTGTAAAAAGTCCCGGATTGGGTACCACAGTACCTAGATTATTGACTTTGTTTCCCATTAGCCGAGGGATTGTGCATCTCAGTGCCCATATTTCTTTGCATTTTCACATTTTTGATATGTTATTTGATGTGTTGAATCAAAATATAAAAAGGGTATTTTTTCAGTGCTAAGAATCTTTTTTTTTTTGGAAACAGAGTCTCCCTTTAACCCCCAGGCTGGAGTTCAATGGTGCAATCTTGGCTCACTGTAATCTCTGCTTCCCGGGCTGAAATAATTCTCCAGCCTCAGCCTCTTCTGAGTAGCTGGGATTATAGGCACCTGCCTCCATGCTGGCCTAATTTTTGTATATTTAGTAGAGATGGGGTTTCACCATGTTGGTGAGGCTGGTCTTGAACTCCTAACCTCAGGTGATCTGCCCGCCTTGGTCTCCCAGAGTGCTGGGATTACAGGTGTGAGCCACTGCACCCAGCTGCTTTTTTTTTTTTTTTTAAGACAGTATTTTGATTTGTTGTGCAGGCTGAAGTACAGTGATGCCGTCACAGCTCACTGTAACCTGGAATTCCTTGGCTTCACGCAGTTTGGTCTTGAACTCCTGGGCTCAAGTGATTCTTCCCGTCTTGGCCTCCCAAAGTGTTTGGATTATAGACATGAGCCACCGCATACCTCCTGCTGCTTTTTTTTTCCCAACTACTTTAGTCAAATGGTTCTTTTTTTTTTTTTTCTGCAATAAAGAGACATCCTCAGGAAAAATGCTTCTTCTTAAGACTATTACTAGTCAAAAACAAGATAGATTAAATGGAGGTAGTGATAGGACACTGTCCAGTTTGATGCCATCTGTTACTGGTGAGAAAAGCAAGTATTACATAAGTAGGTTTAGATAGAAGGTCATTCACTCCAACATTGTTCATAATAGTAAAATACTGGTCAAACATAGTGGTTCACGCTTGTAATCACAATATTTTGGGAGGCCAAGTCAGGAGTATCGCTTGAGTCCAGGAATTCCAGACCAACTTGGACAACATAGAGAGACCACATCTCTATGAAAACATTTTTAAATTAGCAAGGCATGGTGGCATGTGGCTATAGTCCCAGCTACTCAGGAGACTGAGGTGGGAGGATTGCTTCAGCCCAGGAGGTCGAGGTTACAGTGAGCTATGATCACACCACTGCACCCCAACTCGGGCAACAGAGCAAGGCCTTGTCTTTAAAAAAATATTTTTTTTTAATTAGAAGGAAAATATTATGGGTGAACTCTATCTGTCAATGGCAAATACCACATATTTCTATCAGTGTTAGGCAGTAGTCCTAGAATAATCCCATTAAAGGAAATTCAAAATCGTTTTATAAAAAAGTACACAGGCTTGTTCCATGTGTAAAAATCTTTTAATCTTGGTACATTTTGTATTGAAAACATTTACACTATTTGAATACATTAAAAGAGTACAAAAACATTCTAGTGTACATGTAGATACACAAAACAAAAGGAATGCTTTCTAGTGAAATTAGGAGTAAATACTAGAATGTTAAAGGAGAGAGTCTAATATTACCAAAATCAGTGACATTGACTTTTTTTTTTTTTTTTTTTTTTAGAGATGGGGTTTCACTGTATTGGCCAGGATGGTCTCTATCTCTTGACCTTGTGATCCGCCCATCTCAGCCTCCCAAAGTGCTGGGATAACAGGCATGAGCCACCGTGCCCGGCCAACTTTTTTTTTTTTTTTGAGACACAGTCTCAATCTGTCACCCGGGCTGGAGTGCAGTGATGTGATCTCAGCTCACTGCAACCCCTGCCTCCCAAGTTCAAGTAATTTTCATGCCTCAGCCTCCCAAGTAGCTGGGATTACAGGCATGCACCACCATGCCTGACTAATTTTTGTATTTTTAGTAGAGATGGTTTTTCGCCATGTTGGCCAGGCTGGTTTCAAACTCCTGATCTCAAGTGATCTGGCTACCTCAGCCTTCCAAAGTGCTGGAATTACAGGCTTGAGCTACCACGCCTGGCCATTAACTGCTTTTCACAACATAAATTATACCTGTTTGAAATAGGGGAGGGAGAGGTTAAGAAAGCAAGAGAAGCCCAGGTGCGGTGGCTTATGTCTGTAATCCCAGCACTTTGGGAGGCCGAGGCGGGCAGATCATGAGGTCAAGAGATCGAGACCCTCCTGGCCAACATGGTGAAACCCTGTCTCTATTAAGAAAAACAAATGAACAACTGTCACAGAATTTTGTAATTCAGGAACATAGCTTCAGGTGCGTCATAACATGGAAAGCAATTCCTAAAAATAGTAATTGGTTTTTAATTTCTTAAAAGTTAGAAAAAGCATTCCAGAAAGTGATTTGTTAACAATTAGCAACAGAACAAGAACATTAGAAATAAAAGAGGCCAGGCGCAGTGGCTTACGCCTTGTAATCCTAGCACTTTGGGAGGCAGGCAAATCATGAGGTCAGGAGTTCAAGACCAGCCTGACCAATATGGTAATACCCTGTCTCTACTAAAAATAAAATTAGCCAGGTGTGGTGGTGCACACCTGTATTCACAGGTACTCAGGAGGCTGAGGCAGGAGAATCGCTTGAACCCAGGAGGCAGAGGTTGCAGTGAGCCAAGATCGCGCCACTACACTCCAGCCTGGGTGACAGAGCAAAACTCTGTCTCAAAAAAAAAGAAATCATAATTATGGAAACATAAGAACTGAGGTCCTCACAGTGCCAAAAGAGATAGAATCAAACTTTTTCTTTTTTTAATATATATTTTATTGCGTTTTAGGTTTGGGGGTACATGTGAAGAACATGCAAGATTGTTGCATAGGTACATACATGACAATGTGGTTTGCTGCCTTCCTACCCATCACCTATATCTGACATTACTCCCCATGTTATCTCTCCCCAACTCCCTACCCCCCGCTGTTCCTCCCCTCGTTCCCCTCCACAGACCCCAGTGTGTGATGCTTCCCTCCCTGTGTCCATGCGTTCTCAGAATCAAACTTTTTCTTAATAGAATGTAAAGAATGTATTTAAAGGAAAGATTCACTGGGCTCTGTGAAACAGGTTAAATATGTAACCACTTCAAACAGAAATGACTTAGGCCTCTTACATAGTTCTGAAAATATACTAACATCCCATTTTCCACATCAAAAACACATAATTTCTTTCTTTTTTTTTTTAAAGATGGGGTTTCACCCTGATGGCCAGGCTGGTCTTGAATTCCTGACCTCAGATGATCCACCCACCTCGGCCTCCCAAAGTGCTAGGATTACAGGCGTGAGCCACGGCGCCCAGCCCTTTTTTGTATTTTGTTTTTTTGTTTTATTAAAGACGGGGTTTCACCATGTTGGTCAGGCTGGTTTTGAACTCCCGACCTTAGGTGATCCACCTGCCTTGGTCTCCAAAGTGCTTGGATTACAGGCGTGAGCCACCACGCTGGGCCCCAAAGTACTATTTTAATAACATTTTGACAGCTTTATTAATATATATCCCATAAGATCCCTATAAAGCTAAACTATATGTTTAGCCGGGCATGGTGGCTCATGCTTATAATCCCAGCACTTTGGGAGGCTGAGAAGGGTGGATCACCTGAGGTCGGGAGTTCAAGACCAGCCTGACCAAAATGGTAAAACGCCGTCTCAAAAAAAATACGTGTGTGTATATATATATATATATATATATATATATATATAGTTTAGTGGCTTTTAGTGTATGCAGAGTTGTGCAACTATCACCACAATCTAATTTTAGAACATTTTCATTACTCCAGAAACAAACCCAGTAACCATTTATAGTCACTTCCTATTTCCCCCTCCCAGCCCTAGGCAACCACTAATCTACTTTCTGTTTCTATTTATTTTAATAACCTTTCAAACTTGTAATATTATTGTTCTCATGCCTATTCTAGGTCATTGGCTCAGAGGTTTAAAAGCTCTTAAAACTACCCAAATTTACAAGTCCTGTGACATCCTCACTCAGAAAACATTCAAATGATGGTTTCATAATGTTATGATTGTTGCATCTTCTAAGAGTTTTTGATCTGGAGCATGTGTTTCAAATTCTATGTTTGCACCACTGCTAAACTCACTTAATTAGAAGTAAAATCATTCTGTCGAGACTCAAAACTGAGTTTGTTCTGTTTGTGTTAACGATTCCAGGCTTTTGATAGTAGGAATGGCTTTAGCGGTCTTCTGTGGTACACCATTATCTTAAATAATAATGTCACCCTCCTCACTGCCTTCATCCTTTGGCTCAAAATTTGGTTCAGTCTGCTGTGGATAGGCAAGAAACCTATTATCATCAGATTGTCTGGAGCTGCCAGAAATCTGACTGTTCCCAGCAACATTATTCTCCTGGTTTGCTGGTCTCACTGTTAGGACGAGATTGCTGTTGCTTGCAATCATCATGTCTGTTTACTTGATTGAGACACTTCCCTGAAACTTACGTACTATCAGCTTCTAAAAACTTCATCATTAACAGTTCATAGTTCTGAGCTGTGAGCCAGGCCTGGAACAAGCCAGGATATAAATGATCCCTGGGATGCTCTCTAAGTCATGGGGGGGGTCTTCCTTTGGCCAAAACTATGCTGGATATAGAGTCCTAGGAGATGCTTAGTTCCTGAGAGAACATCCGCATCTATGATGGAAGACACAGGTCTAAAGTCCTATGGCATAGCAGTGACTGGATATAGTCTTTCTCTGTGGTTGACAAAACACAGTGCATCAGTTAAAACATCTTCTGTATTAGCATGTCTGTACCAAAGGTAATAATGCCTACTCCTTCCTTCCTTTTGTATAAAAATCCTAAGCAGTGGGTTGGCTGTTAAAGTAGCTTTGTGATAACCATCATCGTCATTTATAGGTTGTACATCTCCCCAAACATCTGTGTAGCCTACTAAAATATCAACATTAAGTATCTTATGAATATATTACAGTAATCCATAAAACTTCCTAAAGTTTCCGGGTTTGGCTCTTTCTAATGAAAATCAACTAAATTCAGCACCAAACCTGCTCTTCCCCCGGGATACCCTGCAGCTGTTGCTCACCAATGCCACTGATCACAGCAGCCATGGTTCATGCAGAGCACAGGGCTGCCCCTCAGGAGTGTGCACCAGTAGGCGGGGGTGGGGAGTGGGTTGGCGCATGTGCACTGCGCCCAGGCACCCACAACCTGCGATGTACCTTGTGGACACAGCTTGGGTTTGGGCGTTTTGAGATAGGTGGGAACACTGCTCCCTCCCTGTGAGCCTTGACTGCTGTGCACCTCCTCGTTCTTTACCGCCTACCCTCTACCAGGACCCGGTGCCTGACCCTGGCGAGCAGCACCAACCTGAGAGATTTTTTTTTTTTTTTTTTTTTTTTTTTTGAGACAGGGTCTCCCTCTGTTGCCTAGGCTAGAGTACAGTGGTGCCATCTCAGCTCACTGTAACCTCCACCTCCAGGGCTCAAGCAATTCTCCTGCCTCAGCCTCCCAAGTAGCTGGGACTACAGGTGTGAGCCACCACACCCAACTAATTTTTGTATGTTTTTGTAGAAGTGAGGTTTCGCCATGTTGGCCAGGTTGGTCTCAAACTCCTGAGCTCAGGCTATCCGCCAACCTTGGCCTCCCAAAGTGCTAGAATAACAGGTGTGAGCCACCACGGCTGACCAACTTGAGGGATTTTAAGTGACAATATTATTAAAGACATTCTGGAGAAAAAGATCACTTATAATCCTGTCACCTTAACATTTTTCTGATTAATATTACTTTCTGAGTCTTGTCTGTAAGTATACATTTGCACACAGTGGCAGTCTGGTGTGCATTCTACCTTATATCCTTTTCCCCATTAAAGTAACCTTTAGTCTACATATTTGAAAACCTTAATAATAAACAAAGCGGCTGGGCATGATGGCTTACTCCTGTATTCCCAGCATTTTGGGAGGCCGAGTCAGGCGCATCACCTGAGGTCAGTAGTTCAAGACTAGCCTGGCCAATGTGTTGAAACCCTGTCTCTACTAAAAATATAAAAATTAGCTGGGCGTGGTGGCAGGCGCCTGTAATCTCAGCTACTTGGGAGGCTGAGACAGGAGAATTGCTTGAACCTGGGAGGGCAGAGGTTGCGGTGAGCAGATATCATGCCATTGCACTCCAGCCTGGGTGACCAAAAGTGAAATTTTGTCTCAGAAAAAAAAAAAAAAAAAAAAAAAAGCAGGGAGAAATAGAAACTTTCGTATCATATACAGACACCAGGGTTTTGTGTGTGCCTTTGTCTCTGCATCCCCCAGTCCCGTATTCCCACATTCTCGCTGGGTTAGCAGTCGACCCCCTCTCCTTGGTACCTCTTGGTGGCTCTCTTTATACCGCGGACTGGACTAAATGTGTATATGTACATGTATACTGTAAACTCTCACATATCACCATTGTAGAATCTTCCAAACCCTTCATTTAGACATGTACCATTGCTTACTGGACCTTTTTGTCCCATTTTTGGCTTCCATAGTGCTATTTTCCCAACCACTGTTTCCCTTAAGATTCCTGACTGCCCAGCCCCTTTATGCCAATCGCTTTCTTTGACATTGTTCTCTTTCTGTGCCTTCCTGCACTTACCCAGTACAAAGCCTGAAGATGCTTTCACAGAGAGCCTTAAATTATCCCAGCATTTTTTATCGCACCCACACCTTTTCACATCAAAAGCCTTTTTGTCACCCTTGTCCGATATTCGTACACTATTTTCTTCTATATTCACAATTCCTCTGCTCCATATATACTTGTTTTCTGTGGTGTCATTTTCCCAACCTCCATTTCACTTAGATTCTATATATTTTTTTTACCCTATCTTGCCCTTTTTGTTTGGTGCCATCCTTCAAACCCAAGGTTTCTGTCTTTCATCAGTCATTCTTCCACCTTTCACTCTTTTTTTCTTTTTCTTTTTTTTTTTTTTCTAAAAGACATGGTTTCACTACATTGGCCAGACTGGTCTTGAACTCCTGACCTCAGGTGATCCACCCACCTGGGCCTCCCAAAGTGCTGGGATTATAGGTGTGAACCACCACACCTGGCCCCACCTTTCACTCTTTTTTTTTTTTTTTTTTTTTTTTTTTTTCGAGACGGCGTTTCGCTCTTGTTACCCAGGCTGGAGTGCAATGGCACGATCTCGGCTCACCGCAACCTCCGCCTCCTGGGTTCAGGCAATTCTCCTGCCTCAGCCTCCTGAGGAGCTGGGATTACAGGCACGCGCCACCATGCCCAGCTAATTTTTTGTATTTTTAGTAGAGACGGGGTTTCACCATGTTGACCAGGATGGTCTTGATCTCTTGACCTCGTGATCCACCCGCCTCGGCCTCCCAAAGTGCTGGGATTACAGGCTTGAGCCACCGCGCCCGGCCTTCACTCTTTTTTTAAAATTTATTTTTATTATTTTTTATTTTTAATTTTTTTTCTCCGCCGCCACTGCCTCACTCTTAAACTCTATGGTAATTCTGTTTTTCCACCCTTCTCAAAAAACTCACACTCTGCTAATGTGTATATGTTGTTCACTTGAGTGCTTCTAAATAAATACTTACTTTTCAAAACAGTGAAATCTGAACTATTAGCATGGAAATAACCTCTGGGAAGATAAGATCTCCACTCAAAAGCTTCAAATTAAGATTCTGCTGCTCATGTTGAATGATAGTTTTACCTAATATTTCTGAAATAGGGTAGCTAGTTGAACTACACAAAACATCTACCATTATGAAATGAGAATATATTTGATTTTATACCTTGTTTTTTTTCTTTTTGAGAGTCTTGCTCTGTCGCCAGGTGCCAGGCTGGAGTGCAGTGGTGCGATCTGGGCTCACTGCAACCTCTGCCTCCTGGGTTCAAGCAATTCTCCTGCCTCAGCCTCCCCAGTAGCTGGGACTACAGGTGTGCCACTACGCCCAGCTAATTTTTGTATTTTTAGTAGAGACGGGCTTTCACCATGTTGGCCAGGATGGTCTCGATCTCTTGACCTCATGATCCACCCGCCTCGGCCTCCCAAAGTGTTGGGATACAGGTGTGAGCCACTGTGCCTGGCCTGGCCTATACCTTTTTCTTTCTTTCTTTTTTTTTTTTTTTTTGAGATGAAGAGTCTCATTCTGTCACCCAGGCTGGAGTGCAGTGGCGCGATCTCAGATCATTGCAACCTCCGCTTCCCAGATTCAGGTGATTCCCCTCCCTCAGCCTTCCGAATAGCCTCCTGTGTGCCACCACGTCTGGCTAATTTTTGTATTTTTTGGTAGAAATGGGGTTTCATCATGTTGGCCAGGCTGGTCTTGAACTCCTTACTCCAAGTGATCCGGCCACCTCAGACTCCCAAAGTTTTGGGATTACAGATGTGAGCCACTTTGCCTGGCCACTTATATCTATTTTGATTGACTTGAAATAAAATTTAACACCTCAGAGAAGATAATTCTCATGTGTTTTGTATTATATTGAACATTAATGCTTCAGGATAATTACAGACTTGGAAATGTTTAATCCAGTCTCCTAGTCCATGCTGAACTCATAATTTACAAGGCAACCCAATTCATTTTGTGCTACTATCAATTGTTATAAATCTGATCTTTGGGTTAAAATCTACTGTTTATAATTGTATTTATTGATCTTAATTCTGCCCTCAAGCTATACAAAATTTGAATCTCTTTTCTACGTGGTAACCTTTTAGATATCTTAAGGTAGTAATTCTGTCCTCTCTACCCTTCCCCTCACAATTTTTACAACCTTTGGGATAAATATCCTTTGCCATTCCAACTATTTCTCGTATGATAACATTTTCATCATCCTGATAGCTCCCTAAGGACATTAAACTTTGTTAATATCCCTTCCAAAATGTATTTGGAACTGGAAATAGTATCCCTTGGTAGCTGAATTGGATCTGGATGTTGTACATCTGGACACTAATGCAGCTTGAAGTTGCTGTTTTTTAGTAGACTTGTAGTGTTGGCTCATGTTGAATTTATAATTAATTAAAATCCCAAGGTTTTAATCTGGAGGATTGCCTTTATGTGACTTCTTTTTAAACCAAGTCTCCATCTTCTTTTAGTTATGTAACAGATTTTTTTTTTTTTTTTTTTTTGAGATGGAGTTTCGCTCTTGTTGCCCAGGCTGGAGTGTAATGGTGTGATCTCTGCCCACTGCAACCTCCGTGTCCCGTGTCCAAGCGATTCTCCTGCCTCAGCCTCCTGAGTAGCTGGGATTACAGGCATGCACCACCAGGCCCCGTCAAATTTTTTTTTTTTTTCCATTTTTGAGATGCTTGCTCTGTCACCCAGGCTGGGGTGCAGTGGCACGATCTTGGCTCACTGCCACCTCCACCTCCTGGGTTCAAGTGATTTTACTGACTCACAGCCCGGCCAACATGATGAAACCCTGTGTCTACTAAAAATACAAACAATTAGCCAGGTGTGGTGGCGGTTATCTGTGATCCCAGCTACTCGGGAGACTGAGGCAGGAGAATCGCTTGAACCTGGGAGGCGGAGGTTGCAGTAAGCCAAGATCTCACCACTGTACTCCAGCCTGGGCAACAAAGCGAGACCCTGTCTCAAAAAGAAAAAAAAAAAAAAAAAAAGAAAGTCATGGAGACCATATTCCAAAAGTTGTGTGCAGATATAACTCAGCTCTTGAGGTATATGAGTTAATACCATGATAAATTCACATGGCCAGGAAAGACTGATGTCCACTGCCAGCTTGCTTTGTGTTGAACATTACTCCAAGAGAGATTAAATTCTAAGACATATTGTGTCAACATAAAGGCAAAAGAGCTGGCTAATTCTTCTCAACAAATCAATTAATGCACATACAATATAGAGATAGAGTCATTGTGTCCATTCTGTCATTTTGCGTTTGACAAGTTTATATTGACCATGTTATCAGGCAATTCGGGAGATTCTGGAGAACCAGGTTTGCCTCATAGCTAGGGTTGCCATATCCTCTAGTTTGCCTGGGGCAACCCTGATTTATGCCTGTTGTCCCAGTGTGATTATTACTAGTATAATTTTTCGCTTTGAGAAGTGTCCAGGTTTGGAACATAAATTATCTTGCCACCCTTCGCATAACCTAATGGGTTTCCTTTAGTATTTTATCTGGGTTAAACATTACACAGCTGTAAATTGGCAGCTCTAATAAGACTGCAACAATACTTATCTTCCATTTGAACAGATTGTTCCTTGACCAAGGGAAGTTAATAGTAAAAGTAACCGCAGGGCACATGTTCCCAGGACCTCCCGAGGGCTGTGTCATGGGCAAAAAAAAAAAAAAAAAAAAAAAAAAAAAAAAGATAATAGCAATTAAGGTTTCCAAGTACTTAGAATTTTTCCTGAGCCACCCTGTAGAGGGCAATATTATATATATATCTGGAATTATCCAGTTCTAACAAAAAATGAGCTCTTGTTCATGCATGAAAATCAGAAATATTTGATACTCTTAAAGAATACATTGGAACCAATATTATGATTAAAACATATTTTGCTTCAATTCCATCTTCTCTAATCAGAAGAGACCCTCACCATGGATACTTGCATGAGTCATCCAGGAAGTTTACTCAGTTTCTACAATGAGGATCTTAATAAATAAAAAAGTAAATAAATAAATAAATAAAAACATATTTTGCTAAGCAAAGAAATATTAAAAATTAATTCATTAACATTCTGAACATTTTTTAATTTGTAAAAACCGAATTTTGATGCTTTGAATATACAATGATTCATTATAACAATTATGCATAGACTTTGATAATCTGCATATTTTATGCTTCTTTATGTTTTTCCTAATTAATGATTTGACATGGTTAATAATTATAATATATTCTGCATCACAGTTCCATATTTATGTAAAGTAAGCATTTAAAGATTATTAGTTTTATTCTACCTGCTTAAATTTTACTTTCCTCAAAAAGAGAAAACAAAAATGCTAGATTTTACTTTATGACTTGAATTATGTGGTAATGTTGAACTCTAGTATTTAAAATTAGAATGTTTCTTAGAGGTCGTGTCATTATTTTTATGTCCTAAGTGGATAATTTGTTAGCTCCTAGTAACAAAAGTCTATTGCTTATGTTTCACATTGTGGATTTCCTAATATAATGTTCTCTTTTTAGAAAAGGTGGACAAGTCCTATTTTCAAGAGAAGATGACTTTTAACAGTTTTGAAGGATCTAAAACTTGTGTACCTGCAGACATCAATAAGGATGAAGAATTTGTAGAAGAGTTTAATAGATTAAAAACTTTTGCTAATTTTCCAAGTAGTAGTCCTGTTTCAGCATCAACACTGGCAAGAGCAGGGTTTCTTTATACTGGTGAAGGAGATACCGTGCGGTGCTTTAGTTGTCATGCAGCTGTAGATAGATGGCAATATGGAGACTCAGCAATTGGAAGACACAGGAAAGTATCCCCAAATTGCAGATTTATCAACGGCTTTTATTTTGAAAATAGTGCCACGCAACCTACAAATTCTGGTATCCAGAATGGTCAGTACAAAGTTGAAAACTATCTGGGAAGCAGAAATCATTTTGCTTTAGACAGGCCATCTGAGACACATGCAGACTATCTTTTGAGAACTGGGCAGGTTGTAGATATATCAGACACCATATACCCGAGGAACCCTGCCATGTATAGGGAAGAAGCTAGATTGAAGTCCTTTCAGAACTGGCCAGACTATGCCCACCTAACCCCAAGAGAGTTAGCGAGTGCTGGACTCTACTACACAGGTGTTGATGACCAAGTGCAGTGCTTTTGTTGTGGTGGAAAACTGAAAAATTGGGAACCTTGTGATCGTGCCTGGTCAGAACACAAGCGACATTTTCCTAATTGCTTCTTTGTTTTGGGCCGCAATCTTAATATCCGAAGTGAATCTGATCCTGTGAGTTCTGATAGGAATTACCCAAATTCAACAAATCTTCCAAGAAATCCATCCATGGCAGATTATGAAGCACGGATCATTACTTTTGGGACGTGGATATACTCAGTTAACAAGGAGCAGCTTGCAAGAGCTGGATTTTATGCTTTAGGTAAACTTTATTATAAAACCAATAAATAACTTTCCAACTATGCCAGGGCTCCTAAAAAGTAAACAGATGCCTTTAGCCCCCCGAACTGGTAAATATTTAGGTATAATTTGGCACGATTATACCTATATTCATCTTATTCTGTGAACTCTTATGTTGAACCTGTAATGTAACTACTGAATTTATGTGAAAAAGACTACCATATTATGAGTCATGTTTCTTTTCATGTAATTGTTTTTAGGAAGTAATAACATGCAAAAGATGGTAGACATCCCCAATAACAAAATGGGTCTAATAAAATACTTTGATTTATTGAGCACCTATTATATGTGCACAGTATGTATACTTCATGCATTTTCTCTAAGCTTCACAATAACTTTATTTTTTTCTTTCTTCTTTCTTTTTCTTTCTCTCCTTTCCTTTCTTTCCTTTTCCCTCCCTCCCTTCCTTCCTTTCTTTCCTCCCCTCCTCTCCCCTCCTCTCCCTTCCTCTTCCTCTCCCCTCCCCCCTCCTCCCCTCCCTTCTCTTCTTCGGGGTTTCACCATGACCAGGATGGTCTCAATCTCCTGACTTCATTATCTACCCATCACAGCCTTCCAAGGTGCTGGGATTACAGGCATGAGCTACCACACCCAGCCCACAATAACTTTAATAACTTTTTTTTATTTTTTTGAGACAGAGTTTCGCTCTCGTTGCCCAGGCTGGACCACCTGGCCCACAATAACTTTAATAACTTTTTTTTTTTTGAGATGAAGTTTCACTCTTGTTGCCCAGACTAGAATGCAATAGCACAGTTTCAGCTTACCGCAACCTCTGCCTCCCAGGTTCAAGCAATCCTCCTGCCTCAGCCTCTCGAGTAGCTGGGATTACAGGCTTGCGCCAACACGCCTGGCTAATTTTGTATTTTTAGTAGAGACGGGGTTTCTCCTTGTTGGTCAGGCTGGTCTCAAACTCCCTACCTCAGGTGATACACCGGCCTCAGCCTCCCAAAATGCTGGGATTACAGGCGTGAGCCCCTGCACCTGGCACTTTTTTTTTTTTTTTTTTTTGAGACAGAGTCTCACTCCATTACCTAAACTGGAGTGCAGTGGCCTGATCTTGGCTCACTGCAACCTCTGCCTCCTGGGTTCAAGCTATTATTGTGCCTCAGCCTCCTGAGTAGCTAGAATTACAGGCACGTACCTGTACCAATACCACGCATGGATAATTTTTGTGTTTTTTAATAGGGACAGTGTTTTGCCATGTTGGCCAGGCTGGTCTCAAACTCCCGACTTCAAGTGATCTGCCCACCTCAGCCTCCCAAAGTGTTGGAATTTCAGGTGTGAGCTACCATGCTTATCTTCACAATAACTTTATTTATTTATTTATTTTTTTGAGATGGAGTCTCACTCTGTCACCAGGCTGGAGTACAGTGGCGCAATCTCGGCTCACTGCCACCTCCCCCTCCTGGGTTCAAGCAATTCTCCTGCCTCAGTCTCCCAAGTAACTGGAACTACGGGTGCGCGCCACCACGCCCAGCTGTTTTGTATTTTTAGTAGAGACAGGGTTTCACCATGTTGGCCAGGATGGTCTTGATCTCTTGACTTTGTGATCTGCCCACCTTGGCCTCCCAAAGTGCTGGGATTACAGGTGTGAGCCACCGTGCCTGGCCCACAGTAACTTTATTAAAAGAGCTAACATTAGAGAGTTTAGTTTCACTCATGCTGTATTAAAAGTGACGCCTGCCTTTAGTACACAATGCAAGCTGCCTTGTATTATGCTTCGTGCTTCCAATGAGTGCTTTTCAGATGGACTGTAGTAGACATGCCTGGAAGGGCCATTGGTGTGATTGCTTCTAAAGATATTTTTAAAAATTGTACCATTATATATTTGACCCATTTATTTTAAGATTGAATAATGCCTATAAAATATTGGTTATTTCAAAAGATTTTATTTATGTACCATTATATAGTAATCTTGAAGGTTTGTTTAGTGTCACGTAGCTATAAACTTAGAGAAACTTATCTCATAATTCCATTATGTAGAACTTTAATGTTACTAAATACTTGGAAAATAACTTGTTTTAAAGTTTCACAGTTTGAAACAGTAAGTAAAATATTGGTGGCCCAAATAACATACTAAAAAGTATGCTGGGTGCGGTGGCTCACTCCTGTAATCCCAGCGCTTTGAGAGGCCAAGGTAGGCAGATTATTTGAGGTCAGGAATTCGAGATCAGACTGGCCAGCATGGTAAAACCCCGTTTCTACCAAAAATATAAAAAATCGGCCGGGCACGGTGGCTCAAGCCTGTAATCCCAGCACTGTGGGAGGCCGAGGCGGGTGGATCACGAGGTCAAGAGATCGAGACCATCCTGGTCAACATGGTGAAACCCAGTCTCTACTAAAAATACAAAACATTAACTGGGCATGGTGGTGTGTGCCTGTAATCCCAGCGACTCAGGAGGCTGGGGCAGGAGAATTGCCTGAACCTGGGAGGCGGAGGTTGCGGTGAGCTGAGATCGCGCCATTGCACTCCAGCCTGACAGCCTAGGTAACAAGAGCGAAACTCCGTCTCAAAAAAAAATAAATAAATAAAAATCAGCCAGGTGTGGTTGTGCATGCTTAAATCCCAGCTACTTGGGAGGCTGAGGTAGGAGAATCACTTGAACTCAGGAGTTGGAGGTTGTAGTGAGCCGAGACTGTGCCATTATACTCCAGTCTGGGCAGCAGAGCAAGACTCAGTCTCAAAAAAAAAAAAAAAAAAAGTAACAATCTTTTTTTTTTTTTTTTTTTTTTTAAAGACGGGGTTTCACCATGTTGGTCAGGCTGGTCTTGAACTCCCGACCTCAGGTGATCCACCCGCCTTGGCCTCCAAAATGCTTGGATTAAAGACGTGAGCCACCACAACCAGTCGCAATCTTAATTTTTAACGTAAAACTTGGGTAGTTTTATTTTTGTTCTGTAAAAATACCTCAGATTGAATCAGTGGATTTAGTATTTCTTCCTCAAATGATAAAGATCATATGTGTTACTTAGATGTGAATTTGAGTGTCTTGTTTTAAGCTGTGAGATTTTCATGTTTTTTAGATGTGCTTAATTTATTTATTTTTTTCTTTTTTCAAAGATGGGGTTTCTCCATGATGGCCAGGCTGGTCTTGAATTCCTGACCTCAGGTGATCCACCCACCTCGGCCTCCCAAAGTGCTAGGATTACAGGCGTGAGCCACCGCGCCCGGCGATGTGCTTAATTTTTAGGTGTTAACTGAATATTTTTGTGTAAGCTTCTAATTGCACAAATACATAATTCTTGTGTGTTTTCTTAGGTGACGGTGATAAAGTAAAGTGCTTTCACTGTGGAGGAGGGCTAACTGATTGGAAGCCCAGTGAAGACCCTTGGGAACAACATGCTAAATGGTATCCAGGGTAAGATACTCAGTTATTCATTCATTCACAGGCAAGTTGGATAGCATGCAGTGGGAGACTTGAATTACTTTTTACCTCAACGATTTCTACCTTCACTATGGCTTGAAATTCATGCCAGATTTATAAAAATGGGGAGAAAACCCACCTAAGCCTTCTCTGATGCCAAAACATCCACTGCTTATGTATCATATCTATGACATTCAAATTATCCCATTTATTTTTTATTTTATTTATTTTTTGAGACAGTCTCACTCTGTTGCCCAGGCTGGAGTGCAGCAGCACAGTCTAGGTTCACTGCAACTTCTGCTTGCCGGGTTTAAGCAATTCTCTTGCCTCAGCCTCCCAAGTAGCTGGGATTACAGGCACCCACCACCACACCCGGCTAATTTTTGTATTTTTAGTAGAGACAGGGTTTCACCATGTTGGCCAGGCTGGTCTCGAGCTCCTGACCTCAGGTAATTGGCCCGCCTCAGCCTCACAAAGTGCTGGGATTACAGGTGTTAGCCACTGCACCTGGCCAGATTATCCCATTTCTTTTTTTAGTTTTTATCTTTGAGACGAAGTTTTACTCGTCGCCCAGGCTGGAGTGCAGTGGCACGATCTTGGTTCACTGCAACCTCTGCCCCTTGTGCCTCAGCCTCCCTAGTAGCTGGGATTACAGGTACCTGCCACCATGCCCAGCTAATTTTTGTATTTTTAGTGGAGACAGGGTTTCACCATGTTGGTCAGACTGGTCTTGAACTCCTTACCTCAGGTGATCCTCCTGCCCTAGCCTCCCAAAGTGCTGGGATTACAGGCATGAGCCACCACACTTGGCCTCTAGGTTATTCCATTTCTAAATACAAATTAGGCAATGTGCACTCTTTTGTTGTTGGAAGTAGGCTCTTTTATGATTGGCATGAGAGCCCATGTTGCCAAGGAGATTCCTTAAGAAGCCATCATACCCCTAGGAAATATAAATGTATCTCATTATCTCTATGACACACAACCGTTCACATTTTAAAATCTCTGGGTAGGGTGTGGTGACTCACTCCTGTAATCCCAGCACTTTGGGAGGCTGAGGTGGGTGGATTGCTGGAGCTCAAGAGTTCGAGATTAACCTGGGCAACATAGTGAGACCCTGTCTCTACAAGAAATACAAAAAAATGTAGCCAGGCATGGTGGCATACACCTTTAGCCCCAGTTACTTGTGAAGCTGAGGTGAGAGGATTGCTTGAGCTGGAGGCAGAGGTTGCTTGAGCTGGGATGACGCCACTGCGCTCAGTGCCACTGCACTCCAGCCTGGGCAAGAAAGTGAGACCCCATCTCAAAAAAAAAAAAAAACAAAAAAGCAATATTTCGGAACAATCATTTGAAAAGAAATCTTAGCCTTAAATAGCCTAAAGAATTCCTTTTTAATAGGCAATTGATTAATTCTCTAACTAAAACCTGTTAAGAAGATTGTCTGGGTGCAGTGGCTCATGCCTATAATCCTAGCACTTTGGGAGGCTGAGGTGGGCAGATCACTTGAGGCGAGGAGTTCGAGACCAGCCTGACCAACATGGTAAAATTCTGTCTCTAAAAATACAAAATACTAAAAATACAAAAATTAGCCAGGCATGGTGGTGCATGCCTATAATCTCAGCTACTGGGGAGGCTGAGGCAGGAAAATCGCTTGAACCCAGGTGGTGGAAGTTGCAGTGAGTCAAGATCGCGCCATTGCACTCCAGCCTGGGTGACAGACCGAGACTCTGTCTCAAAAAAAAAGCCAAGGTGCTAATTTAATAAGTTGTTCTAGAAAGACCACAAGTTGATATTTTTTCCTCTACTAACATTAGCAGAGGTAACATAACAAAGGGAATTTGTTTAACCTTAAAATGACAGTCAGATAGGGAACTGGGTAACATTTTACTTTGTGGCTCCTTAGAAGCATTGAAAAACAAGTTAATGGCATTAATAGAATTAATATGATGGCGATTATATCTTTTCTTATACTTCACTAATTTATCAGCTACTAAAGTTTATCCTTTTAATTGTTTAGGTGTAAATATCTGTTGGAACAAAAGGGACAAGAATATGTAAACAATATTCATTTAACCCATTCATTTGAGGAGTGTCTGGTAAGTCTCATTATATAATTTATATTTTCAAATATTATATCATTTGTTTTATAGTTATTTCTTCATGTAAAATTCACAATATAGTATAAATCAATTTATGTGTACATTACATGAAAACAAAAATTTTAATTTAAAAACAAAATAATAATAAATGTATGATGGGCTTTAAAGGTGAGAGCTAGCCAGGCACAGTGTTTCACGCCTGTAATTACAACATTTTGAGAGGCCAAGGAGAGAGGATCACTTGAGCCCAGGAGTTTGAGATCAGCCTAGGCAACATAGTGAGACACTGTCTCTACAAAAAATTTAAAAAACCAATTAGCCAGACATGCGGTACATGCCTGTATGTAGTCCAGCTACTTGGGAGGCTGAGGCGGGAGGATTGCTTGACCCCAGAAGGTCAGAGGATGCAGTGAGCCATGTTCACTCCACTGCACTCCAGCCTGAGTGAGACAGCGAGACCTATCTCTTAAAAAAGAGAGAGAGAGAGAGAGAGAGGCTAAAAAGTGTTTTCTTATTCTTTACCTGAAGTAAATTTGTGAAAAGGGAATCAGGATAAACTGATTTACGTATTAATGTAGGCAAAAATGGGCTTGAACTAGAATACTAAAAGTCCCTTCGCCTTCTGAAATTAGGTATTTGTATAATATGCTTTGTACTCGTAAGTAGTTTTAAACTTTTTGCAGACAATATTTAAAATCTCAAAAATGTATCTGAATTGATAGGATGGGCTGAGCGTGGTAGTTCATACCTGTAATCCCTGCACTTTGGGAGACCAAGGCAGATGGATCACCTGAGGTCAGGAGTTCGAGATGAGCCTGGCCATTGTGATGAAACCCAGTCTCTACTAAAAATACAAAAAATTAGCCAGGTGTGGTGGTGGGCACCTGTAATCTCAGCTATTTGGCAGGCTGAGGCAGGAGAATCACTTGAACCCAGGAGGTGGAGGTTGCAGTGAGCCAAGATCGTGCCACTGCACTCCAGCCTGGGCAACAAGAATGAAACTCTGTCTCAAAAATTAAAAAAATAAAAAAATTGATATCATAAACTGGGGTGGCCAAGACACTAGTAATAGGTAGAAAGAACGCTAGACTAAAATGGGAGAATAGAGTTGCCCGAATGGCTCTACCTTAAAGTCATTCATTTTCCCTGGGCCTCAGCTTCTTGTTTGTAAAATGAAGGATTGGATTAGATAATCTTATAACTTCAGCTCCATCAGGCTATGTCTCTTGTGAATATTCATATATTGAATTGAAATAAAGCCAATTTATTTTAAATTTATGATTAACTTTTCAAATTGAAATGATTGCCTCTACCAAAAATAATTCTAACTTTTACAATTCATATTTCTGTTATAGGTAAGAACTACTGAGAAAACACCATCACTAACTAGAAGAATTGGTAAATATGCTTGTTAAATTAAATATCCCTTTAATTTAACTTCCAATTTATTATAGTTATTATTTATGGGGTGGAAAGATAGGCATGTTCTTTCAAGGTCATCATAATATATTTATTTGAGATGAGATTACTATAATTTAAAAATTTAGATGGTGGACAGTGGGTCATGCCTGTAATCCCAGCACTTTGGGAGGCCAAGGCAGGCAGATCACTTGAGCTCAGGAGTTTGAGACCAGACTGGGCAACATGGCAAAACCCCGTCCCTAAAAAAAAAATATGTATACACACACACACACACACACACACACACACCATATATATATATAAAACAAAAATTTTATTAAAAAGAATTTAATGAAGTACTTTTAAATTTCAGTCATAGGCCGGGCACGCTGGCTCACGCCTGTAATCCCAACACTTTGGGAAGCGGAGGCGGGCAGATCACCTGAGGTCAGGAGTTCAAGATCAGCCTGGCCAACGTGGTGAAACCCCGTCTCTACTAAAAATACAAAAATTAGCTGGGCATGATGGTGTGCACCTGTAATCCCAGCTACTTGGGAGACTGAGGCAGGATAATCTCTTGAACCTGGGCAGCGGAGGTTGCAGTGAGCCGAGATCATGCCAGTGCACTCCAGCCTGGCAACAGAGTGAGACTCCATCTCAAAAAAAAAAAAAGAAAAAAAATTTCAGTCAGACGTGTCTGTATTAAGAATGTTAGTAGGCCATCAGATACTTTTTCCAAGTTCAGGAGGAACACTCATAGGCTGTCTCATTACCATTTCTGCTAAAATCACGAGAAAGGGTGAAGTGTATTTTTGTCCCTGGGGTTCCTTAAGTAAGCCAGAATTATGAATTCAATGTTATACTAGTGTGCCATTACCATGATAAGCCCTAATCCACCTTCTTCTTTACCCCATACTCTCATTGTACCTTCCCCAGCTTCTTCCCAGACGTGTAAGGTTTGGTTGGTTTACCTCCTGTTACCTCATGGAGAAGTAAAGCTTTTAAAATTCAGAAAGTGGGCAGAGAAAGATAATAATTGAGCAAGGAAGACCGTTGTTATCTCCACTTTTCTATTTTCTTTCTTTTTTTTTTTTTTTTTCGAGTCAGCATTTCACTCTGTCACCCTGACTGGAGTGCAGTGGTGCGGTCTTAGCTCACTGGAAACTCCACCTCCTAGGTTCAAGCGATTCTCCTGCCTCAGCCTCCTGAGTAGCTGGGATTACAGGTACCCGTCACCATGCCCAGCTAATTTTTGTATTTTTTAGTAGAGACAGGGTTTCACCATCTTGGCCAGGCTGGTCTTGAACTCCTGACCTCATGATCCACCCGCCTCAGCCTCCCAAACTGATGGGATTACAGGAGTTAGCTACCGCGCCTGGTGTTATCCCCACTTTTCAGATGAAGAAACAGTCATAGAGGTTTAAATGACTTGCCCACAGTCACATTACAAATCATTAGTGGAACTAGGACTACAAGCAAGGTCTTCTGAATCCTACATCACACTGCAGATCTCATTTTCAACTTAGGCATCATATTTCAAAAGTAGTAGAAAGTTTAATTTTGAATGTATTTAGTGATTCCCCATTCCTATACTGGTAGCATCATCTATTTAGTCTCTTAAGAATTACAAGGGGCTGGGTGTGATGGCTTACACCTGTAATCCCAGCACTTTGGGAGGCTGAGGCCGGTGGATCACCGGAGGGCAGGAGTTCGAGACCAGCCTGATCAACATGGTGAAACTGGGCCTCTACTAAAAATACAAAATTAGCCAGGCGTGGTGGCTCATGACTGTAATCCCAGCTACTTGGGAGGCTGAGGCAGGAGAATTGCTTGAATCCAGGAGGTGGAGGTTGCAGTGAGCCAAGATTGCACCATTGCACTCCAGCCTGGGCAACAAGAGCAAAAACTCCATCTCAAAAGAGAGAAGAATTACAAGGCATGACAGTACTGTATAGGTATTCATAAATATGCTTGAGAAGGAGAGCTACTTTAATATTAGTTGATATGGGTTTTATAATGGGCATAAACAATACAACCTAAGAAATCATTTAGTTTAGCCTATATTGTTAAAGTTTCTTTTTTTTTTTTTTTTTTTTTTGGGACGGAGTTTCGCTCTTGTTACCCAGGCTGGAGTGCAATGGCGCGATCTCGGCTCACCGCGACCGCCGCCTCCTGGGTTCAGGCAATTCTCCTGCCTCAGCCTCCTGAGTAGCTGGGATTACAGACACGCACCACCATGCCCAGCTAATTTTTTTGTATTTTTAGTAGAGACTGGGTTTCACCATGTTGACCAGGATGGTCTCGATCTCTTGACCTCGTGATCCACCCGCCTCGGCCTCCCAAAGTGCTGGGATTACAGGCTTGAGCCACCGCGCCCGGCCAAAAGCCCATTTCTACTAAAAATACAAAAATTGCTGGGCGCAGTGGTTCATGCCTGTAATCCCAGCACTTTCGGAGGTCGAGGTGCGCAGATCACCTCAGGTCAGGAGTTCAAGACCAGCCTAGCTAACATGGTAAAACCCCGTCTCTACTAAAAATACAAAACTAGCTGAGTGTGGTGGCATGCCCCTGTAATCCCAGCTACTCGGGAGTCTGAGGCAGGAGAATTGCTTGAACCCTGGAGGCAGAGGTTGCAGTGAGCTGAGATTGCGCCATTGCACTTCAGCCGGGACAATAAGGAGCAAAACACCTCAAAAAGAAAAATTACTTGGGCATGGTGGTGCACACCTATAGTCCCAGCTACTCAGGAGGCATAAAAATTCCTTGAACCTGGGAGGCAGAGGTTTCAGTGAGCCAAGATTGTGCCACTGCACTCCAGCCTGGGTGATGGACTGAGATTCTGTCTCAAAAAAGAAAAACCACATAAATTCTGCTCCATGACTGCTTCTGCAGAGCAGGGCTACCCTCTATGCAACGAGTGGCATTGCTACTCTTTAATTGCAGAACACTGTCATTACCCCAACAAGAAACTCCATACTCACCCATCAACAGTCATTCCCCATTGCCCACCCTGCCCCTAGGCCAAGGCAACCAGTAATCTACTTTCTGTCTCTATAGGTTTGCCTAGTCAGGACGTTTAATATAAATGGAATCATGTGATATGTATCTTCAAGGTGCATCTATGTTGTAGTATATATGAGTATTTAGTTCTTTTTTATGGTAGAAAGAGTCCATTGTATAAATAATGTGACATTTTGTTTATCCATTTGTCAGTTGACATTTGTCAGTTGACATTTGTCAATTGACATAGCTAGGCTGGTCTTGAACTCCTCACCACAGGTGATCTGCGTGCCTTGGCCTCCCAAAGTGCTGGGATTACAGGCGTGAGCCACTGTACCCGGCCCATTTTTTAATTTAATTTACTTAATTTATTTTTTGAGACAAGGTCTTGCTCAGTCACCTGGGCTGAAGTGCAGTAGCGCAGTCATACTCACTGTGGCCTCAACCTCCCTGGCTCAAGCGATTCTCCTGCCTCAGCCTTCTGGGTGGCTGGGACTCCAGGTGTGCACCACCACCTGGGATTACAGGCACGCACCACCATGCCCAGCTACTTTTTGGATTTTAGTGGAGACAAGGTTTCACCATGTTGGCCAGGATGATCTCGATCTCCTGACCTCATGATCCGCCCACCTCGGCCTCCTAAAGTGCTGGGATTACAGGTGTGAGCCACGGCACCCAGCCAGAATTTTTGTATTTTTTAAGGAGACAAGGTTTCACCATTTTTGCCCTGCCTGGTCTCGAACTCTTGGGCTCAAACAGTCTGCCTGCCTCAGCCTCTTAAAGTGCTGAGATTACAGGCATGAGTCACTGCACCCGGCCACCTTTTTCACTTTCTTGTTGGTGTTCTTTGAAGCATAAATGTCTTTAATTTTGATGAAATTCAGTTTATCTGTTTTTTGGGGTTTTGCCCATGCTTTTTATGTCACATTTAAGAAACCATTGCGAGGCCGGGCGCGGTGGCTCAAGCCTGTAATCCCAGCACTTTGGGAGGCCGAGGCGGGTGGATCACGAGGTCAAGAGATCAAGACCATCCTGGTCAACATGGTGAAACCCCATCTCTACTAAAAATACAAAAAATTAGCTGGGCATGGTGGTGCGTGCCTGTAATCCCAGCTACTCAGGAGGCTGAGGCAGGAGAATTGCCTGAACCCAGGAGGCGGAGGTTGCGGTGAGCCAAGATCACGCCATTGCACTCCAGCCTGGGTAACATGAGTGAAACTCCGTCTCAAAAAAAAAAAAAAAAAAAAAAACCATTGCGGCCAGGCGCTGTGTCTCACGCCTGTAATCCCAGCACTTTGGGAGGCCGAGGCAGGCAGATCACGAGGTCTAATCGAGACCATCCTGGCCAACACGGTGAAACCTTGTCTCTACTTAAAAAAAAAAAAAAAAAAAATTAGCCAAGCGTGGTGACGTGTGCCTGTAGTCCCAGCTACTTGGGAGGCTGAGGCAGGGGGAATTGCTTGAACCCAGGCGGCAGAGGTTGCAGTGAGCCAGGATCTCACCACTACACCCCAGCTGGGCGACAGAGCAAGACTTTGTCTGAAAAAAAAAAAAAAACCATTGCCTGATTCAGGGTCACCAAGGTTTATACCTATGTTTTGTTTTTGTTTTTGTTTTTTAAGATTTTTATGGTATTAGCTCTTACATTCTGGTCTTTGATCCATTTTGAGTTAATTTTTGTATACGGTATCAGGTAGGGGTCCATGTTCTTCCTTTTTGTTTTTAGCAAGTTGAGTTTGAGATACCTGTAGGACATTGAAGAAGGGGCATAATAAAACCTGTATAAATGAGCGTAAGATGGTACTGGTAGGGGAAGCATCTGGAAAGACCATTTTTAAGAAGGGTCCATGAGGGAATGAAAGGGAGCCACCAACATCTAATTAAGTGGGCAGAAGTAAAGGAGCAACAAAACAAACTGGAAAAAAAAAGAAAGAAAACAAGTCAAAGATAAGAGAAGCAGGAAGGAGCAATGTCTAGTAGTTGCCCTCTGGACATTTCCACATAGAATGCATCTCTAAAAACCACTTAGACTGAATCCAGTCCTGCACTTTTTTCTCCTATATTGGTTAATAGTACTACAGTTCACAAGGTTGCCCAGTAATTTATGTTGTTCCTAAGCTCTTTGCTCTCTGTCCTTTTACATTTAATTAATCATCAGATTTGATGGATTCCACCTTTTTAATGTTGCTTCAGACTTTCCCACTGATTCTGCTCTAGTTCAGGCCCTTATTTTTCATCTGGACAATTGTAGTAGTCTCCTAATTGGTCTTTTGTCTGCATTATAACCTCCCAACAGAGTTTTTCTTTATCAAAACACAAATCTTAAGTTACTTTCCTACCATAAAAATGCCTTTTGTTATTTACTGTACATGTTCTTTATAATCACATCTCTACATCTCTTCCAGCCTCCTCTATTTATTTACTTATTTATTTAGATAGCATCCCACTTAGTTGCCAAGGCTGGTGCAGTCTCAGCTCACTGCAGCCTTCACCTCCCAGGCTCACAGGATCCTCCAACCTTAGCCTTCCCAGTAGCTGGGACCACAGGCGTGTGCTGCCACACCCAGCTGATTTTTGTATTTTTTGCCGAGACGGGGTTTTCCAGGCTGATCTCGAACTCCTAGGCTCAAGCGATCTGCCTGGCTTAGCCTCCCAAAGTGCTGGGACTACAGACCTGAGCCACCATGCCCAGCCTTACTTTTTATATATATATTTTTTTAATAGAAACAGGGTCATGCTTTGTTGACCAGGGTGGTTTCAAACTCCTGGCCTGAAGGAATCTCCCTGTCTTGGCCTCCCAAAGTGCTGGGATTACAGGTGTGAGCCACTGAACCTGGCCTCCTCTCTTTCGAAAAGCATCTATTGAGCTATAATGTACATACTGTAAAGTGCTTAAAGCACCCTAATCATAAGTTTTCTACTTGATGAATTTTAACATATATATGTTAAAATATATATTAAGTAAAATATATATGTTAAATACATATTAAAACATATATGTTAAATATATATATATATATTTATCTGTGTAACTATCCCCCAGATCAAGATATAGAACATTTCCATAACCCAAAAAAGCTCTTTCATGCTCCTTCCCTATCAGTACTCACCCCCAAGTTATATTCTGGCTTTTATTACTATAGATTAATTTTGTTTATTACCATAGATTAGTTTTGAAGTACTTATAAATGGACACATGCAGTAGGTACTCTTTCGTGGCATAATGATGAATTATGATTAAGTTTTACTCATTATACCTATGAGATTCATCCATATTGTCTGTGGCAATAGTTTTTTTTTTTTTTCTTGCTGTGTAGTGTCTGAATATACCACAATTTATTTATCTGTTCACCTGATGATGGACATTTGAGTTGTTTCCAGTTTGGGGCTATTATAAATAACACTACTATGAATATTCTTCTGCATATCTTTGGCAGAGATACACACTCATTTTTAATACCCAAGAGTGTAATTGATGAGTCAGAGGGTATAAGTGTCCTCTCTTAGCACTTCCCTACACATGCTGTGTTTCTACTTTGAGTATCATAAAAACAAGTTTCCATTGACTTTCTTGCCTTATCTAGTCCTACCCCCTCTGCTACAGAAATGAAGTTTGAGAGGTAGGAAACTGATCCATTCAAGGTCATAAACTAGGACTTCCCTGATTTCATACCATTTTTCCTAAATAATTGCTAGTGACTCAGTAATAACATCCACTCTTTAAGTACTTTGGGTTAATTGTTAACGAGTACAGCTAGATTCAAAAAAGTTCAGATTTTTAAAGCCCCTAATCTTGAATAATCCAAAACACTACAAAATACTTACTCATTGCATTTACAATTAATTGTAAGATTCCGAAAGTGATTCTTCAGTGCCTGAATATTTCAAAAAATCCTCCAAAGCAGCTTTGCTTTGCTAGTTTGTTTTTGTTCTTTTGTTTGCTGCTTAATTTTTTCCTTTTAACTATATTTGCTATTGAGTTGTGATAATGAAAATAATTGTTTAAATTCTATGTTTTTTTTTTCCTCACCAATTTTTATTTCAGATGATACCATCTTCCAAAATCCTATGGTACAAGAAGCTATACGAATGGGGTTCAGTTTCAAGGAAATTAAGAAAACAATGGAGGAAAAAATTCAGATATCTGGGAGCAACTATAAATCACTTGAGGTTCTGGTTGCAGATCTAGTGAATGCTCAGAAAGGCAGTACACAAGATGAATCAAGTCAGACTTCATTACAGAATGGTATGCATTGCTGTTTTAAAGAGCAAGAAAGGGCCTGGCGTGGTGGCTCACGCCTGTAATCCCAACACTTTGGGAGGCTGGGGCAGGCAGATAAGGACATTTTTAAAAATTAACCTTAATGCTTAATGCTGTGTGTTAGTCTGCTTAAACTGCCATAGCAAAATTCCACAGACTAGGTGTGTTAAACAACAGACTTATTTCTGACAGTTTTGGAGGCTCCAAAATCAAGGTGCTGGCTGATTTGGTTATTGGTGAGGGCCTTCTTCATGCCTTGCAGATGGCTGCCTTCTCATTGTGTCCTTACATGGCATGGATTGGGGGTACGTGGGACAAGATGGAGCAAGTACTCCGGTCTCTTTTCCTCTACTTTTAGGGACACAATCCCATCATGGGGGTCTCATCTTCATGACCTCATCTAAACCTAATTACTTCCCAAATAGCATTTTGAAATACCATTACATTAATCATGGAAAAAAGATTAAAAATATGTTGCCTGGCCGGGCGCGGTGGCTCAAGCCTGTAATCCCAGCACTTTGGGAGGCCGAGGCGGGCGGATCACGAGGTCAAGAGATCGAGACCATCCTGGTCAACATGGTGAAACCCCGTCTCTACTAAAAATACAAAACATTAACTGGGCATGGTGGCGCGTGCCTATAATCCCAGCTACTCAGGAGGTTGAGGCAGGAGAATTGCCTGAACCCAGTAGGCGGAGGTTGCAGTGAGCCAAGATCATGCCATTGCACTCCAGCCTGGGTAACAAGAGTGAAACTCCATCTCAAAAAAAAAAAAAGAAAAGGCCTTTTTGGGAAGTAGAAGGGGAAAGATGCTGTAGGGAAGTATGTAGAATCCAGTAGTTACCTTTAAGCCAAGAGGGAAGTAATTGCCAATGGTAAACTACTAGTCTGAAGGGAAAAGATCTATGCCCAGAATATCACCATCTCAAGTTAGTGACTTTATACAAGGATGAAATAAAATTTAAAGAGATGGTATGGTACCACAAACAATCAGAACCAAAGGAGCCTTAAAGATCATTTTCTAACTTTATGACCTCAGTGAGGAACCTGAAGTACAAATGGGCTGTTGCCTAGGATCACTGAGATAGTTGGAAATAGAATTCAGATTTCTTGACTTCTGGTCCAGTGTTTTGGGGTTTGTTTCAGGTTTTGTTTTTTTTTTTTTTTTTTTTTTTTTTTTAGATTTTAAAAAATTGTGATAAAGTATGCATACAATTTACCATATTAACCATTTTTAGTGTATGGTTCAGTAGTGTTAAGTACATTTACATTGTTGCACTCTCAACCTCTAGAATTCTTCATCTTGCAAAACCAAAACTCTACATTCATTAAACAGCCAGGCGTGGTGGTATACACCCATAGTTCCAGCTACTCGGGTGGCTGAGGCAGGAGGGTTGCTTAAGACCAGGAGTTCAAGGCTGCAGTGAGCTATGATTGCATCACTGCTCTCCAGCCTGGGACACAGAGCAAGACCCCATCTTTAAAAAATAATAATAATAGGCTGGGTGCGGTGGCTCATTATAGAATCCCAGCACTTTGGGAGGTCAAGGCGGGCGGATTACGAGGTCAGATCAACTAACTGGCTAATAGGATGAAACCCCATCTCTACTAACAATACAAAACATTAGCCAGGAGTGGTGGTGGGCACCTGTAGTCCCAGGTACTTGGGAGGCAGAGGCAGGAAAATCACTTGAACCCGGGAGGCGAAGATTGCAGTGAGCCGAGATCGCACCACTGCACTCCAGCCTGGGTGACAGAGTGAGACTCCTTCTCAAAAATAAATAAATAAATGAAAATAAAAATAAAATAATAACAAAAACATGTTCATTAAACAGCTCTCCATTTCCTCTCTTCCCAACCCCTGGCAACTACCATTCTACTTTTTGTCTCTAAATTTGACTACTCTAGGTCTGGTCCAGTGTTGTTTTTTAACTCATTGCAGCATTGCATCTAAAAGTAATGTGGAAATTACTTGTTCTCCTTTTGATTTTTTTTAGCATGAAATACACGCTTCATTCTTTTTTTGGTGTTGATGTTTTCTTATAAATCAGCATATAGTACCATTTCTTTTTTTTCCTTTTTGAGTCAGAGTCTCTCCCTGTTGCCTAGGCTGGAGTACAATGGCACAATCTCGGCTCACTGCAACCTCTGCCTCCTGGGTTCAACGGATTTTCCTGCCTCAGCTTCCCAAGTAGCTGGGATTACAGGCGTCCACCACCACACCTGGCTAATTCTGTATATTTTTACTAGAGACCGGTTTTCACCATGTTGGTCAGGCTGGTCTTGAACTCCTGACCTCATGATCCGCCCGCCTCGGCCTCCCAAAGTGCTGGATTACAGGTGTGAACCATTGCACCTGGCTATTTCTTATATTTTTTCCTCTGCCCTGAGTACCTTTTCTCTATCTGTATATCTATTTTTTATTTTATTTTATTTATTTATTTTTTTAAATTTCTGTATCTGTATATCTAGTCCCATTCCCCACTCTACCCCCAACTCCTTGAATCTACTTTGTGAACTTATCTTTCAAGGCTCAGCTTAGAAGTCACTTCTCTCAAGTTTTCTCCTGCACCCACAGCAGAATTAGGAGCTCCTTCTTACCTACTCCTGGTGCTGGTAGAGATATTTTTTTTTTCCTTGAGACAGAGTCTTGCTCTGTCACCCAGGCTAGAGTGCAGTGACAGGACCTCAGCTCACTGCAACCTCCGCCTGAGTTCTAGTGATTCTCCTGCCTCAGCCTCCTGAATAGCTGGGGTTACAGGCATGTGCCACCACACCCTGCTAAATTTTTTTGTATTTTTAGTAAAGACCAGGTTTCACCACGCTGGCCAGGCTGGTCTCAAACTCTTGACCTCAAATGAGCCACCTGCCTCAGCCTCCCAAAGGGCTTGGATTACAGGCTTGAGCCACCACGCCCGGTTGAGCTTTGTTTTTTACACTATTTTGGAACTGGTTTCTGCTCTGCCCATTAGAACAACCTTCTTGAGGGTAAGTGCTTTATCTTCTTATCTCTAACACATTCCATGTTTGGGCCTATAGTTGTTTTGTTTTTGTTTCTTTGTTTTTTGAGACAGAGTTTTGCTCTTACTGCCCAAGTTGGAGTGCAGTGGCACAATCTTGGCTCACTGCAACCTCCACCTCCCAGGTTCAAGCGATTCTCCTGCCTCAGCCTCCTGAGTAGCTGGGATTACACTTGCCACCATGCCCAGCTAATTTTTTGTATTTTTAGTAGAAACGGGGTTTCATCATGTTAGCCAGGCTGGTCTCGAACTCCTGACCTCAGGTGACCCACCTGCCTCTGCCTCCCAAAGTGCTGGGATTATAGGCATGAGTCACCACACCCGGCCAAGCTTATAGTTTTTATTATGCCCAAGAGGGTGCTTTTTAAGAAGAAAGAGATTAAATAATCCTTTCCTCTACGCTCTAGCCAGAAACCTTTCTGAAACATAGATGTGATCATATCTGTCTCTAGTTTAAAACCCTTCACTGGCTCCCAGAGCCCTCGGGATCAAGTCCAAACTCCTTTACATGGCTTGCCTAGTGTTTCATGATCAGGCGTGCTTTTGTAGCCTCATCTCATGCTATTTTCTGAAATTCTGTGCCCAAGCTTTGCCTGTGCACTTGCAGGCCACATTCTGTCTCTCTCCTTGGAGCTTGCTTATGCCATTCCCTTTGCCTAAAACACTCTTCTCCCACTTCCCTTATACCCTACAGCCTCCCTCTCCTAGTAAACTCCTAATTCATTCTTATGGACCTAGTTTTAGATGTAATTTCCTCCAGGAGGCCTTCATTTATGCATGCATGCACACACACATACACACACCCTCCCTGTGCTTTTCATAACACATTGTAATTATCTTTGTCATCATACCATTTATAATTTCCTGTTTGCCTGTGTTCTTTTCTTGTCTATGAACAACTGGGGGCCTGAGGTTTATGTATTTGTTACTTGTATCCCTAGTGCCTAGAACCTAGTTAAGCGTATAGTAAATATTTGTTGAATAAACCATTGTTTCCCCAAACCTGTTTTCAGAATAGTGTTCAACAGGATGTTAAAAGGATGCCATGAAAAAGGAACCCCATAGTTAAAAAGGGAAATGCATTGTACAGTTCCAAGTGGGAACATAGACTATACTGTCCTATATTGTACTGTACTGCCCTGTCCTGGATGACAGTGGTTCTCAAATGCCAGTGTGCCCAACCCCAGAAATTTTACAGTTTTTGTTTTTTTTTTTAATATATATATATATATATATATTTTTTTTTTTTTTTTTTTTTTTGTTGAGACGGAGTTTCGCTCTTGTTACCCAGGCTGGAGTGCAATGGCGCGATCTCAGCTCATCGCAACCTCCGCCTCCTGGGTTCATGCAATTCTCCCACCTCAGCCTCCTGCGTAGCTGGGACTACAGGCGTGCACCACCATGCCCAGCTAATTTTTGTATTTTTAGTAGAGAGGGGGTTTCACCTTGTTGACCAGGATGGTCTCGATCTATTGACCTCATGATCCGCCCGCCTCGGCCTCCCAAAGTGCTGGGATTATAGGTGTGAGCCACCGTGCCCTGCCAATTTTACAGTCTTTGAATGGAGCCCAGAAATCTGTTGTTTAAAAATGCACCAGGTTATTCTCATGGGAGGCCATATTTGCGAACCACTGGTACATAATGATTATAAAGATGTTAAATAAATTGTTGTGATTATAAAGATATGGTTAAAATACGTAATGCATCTGGAATAGTGCCTAGCACATACTGTTTATGCTATATTCCTGTTAACTGCTGCTGCTGTTGTCATTATTGTTATATGTGACCATGAAACACATTTTTGTGGCATATTAACATTTCACAAAACCTATTTTGGGAAAGGCTGAATTAAGCAAGTACTTCATTGCCACCTATATGCTGATGACATCCAGGTCTCTCTCTCTAGCCCTGACTTCTCCTGACCTCAAGATTTAACTCTTCAATTGGCTACTGGATATTTTTATATGGGTATCCGGAAAACAACTCAAAAATATCTGAAGATCCCAAACTTCTACCTCCATTTATATTTCCTAGTGGCATCACCATATCCTTGTCAGCCAAGCCGACAGTCTTGAAATCAACTTTAGTTTGTCTTTCTTCTTCAGCCTTCATATCCAATCAGTCACCAAATCCTACTTGTCTCACTTCAGAGGTGTCCTTCAAATCCATCCCTCTATTTCTGGAATTAGTTGTGACCTTTCCATATGCTGCTCCTTTTACCTAACCCTTGCTTTTCTGCCTGGCAAATTACTGTACACACTTAAACGTCACACCTCCACTTCCCTCCTCCCCTGACCCAGCCACTGCCATCCCGTAAAACCTTCTCCAACTGGCCTGAGCAGAAGAACTTGTTCTCTCATCTTGTCCCAGTGCACTTTGTACATAACTTTATTATAGCACTTATCACTTTGTACTTTGTGCTTAACCTCCGAAGCCTCATTTTACATCCTCTCCCACTAGCATGTGAGCTATTAAAGAGCAGATGCCATTTGTGAGTCAGCCTCATATCTCCCGGCACTTGTTGGGTGCTTGGCACGTAGTAGAGGTTCGATAAATGTTTTCAATGAATTTAAACAACTAAAAAGGTCTAAAACTGGCATAATTCTTTTCTCTTTGTGCAGAGATTAGTACTGAAGAGCAGCTAAGGCGCCTGCAAGAGGAGAAGCTTTGCAAAATCTGTATGGATAGAAATATTGCTATCGTTTTTGTTCCTTGTGGACATCTAGTCACTTGTAAACAATGTGCTGAAGCAGTTGACAAATGTCCCATGTGCTACACAGTCATTACTTTCAAGCAAAAAATTTTTATGTCTTAATCTAATTCTATGGTAGGTGTGTTATGTTCTTGTTATTGCCCTGATTGAATGTGTGATTTGAACTGACTTTAAGTAATCAGGATTGAATTCCATTAGCATTTGCTACCAAGTAGGAAAAAAAATGTACGTGGCAGTATTTTAGTTGGCAATATCTTTGAATTTCTGGATTTTTTAGGTTATTAGCTGTATTATTTATCCAATTTTTTTACTGTTATTTAATTTAAACCCTAGACTAAGAAGCATCATATTATAACTGATCACAATGGGTATTCATAGTATACTGACTTAATTTCTAAGTGTAAGTGAATTAATCACCTGGATTTTTTATTCTTTTCAGATAGGCTTAACAAATAGAGCATTCTGTATATAAATGTGGAGATTACAGTTAATCTCCCCAATCACATAATTTGTTTTATGTGAAAAAGGAATAAATTGTTCCACAGTGGTGGAAAGATAGAGATTATTTTTAGAGGTTTGTTGTTGTGTTTTAGGATTCTGTCCACTTTATTTTAACATTATAAGCATGTACTTATGCAAATGATTTTTTTAAAGTGATTTGCCATTTTTGAAAGGGTATTTAATGATAGAATACTATCAAGCCAACATGTACTGACATGAAAAGATGTCAAAGATATATTAAGTGTAAAATGCAAGTGGCAAAACACTATGTATAGTCTGAGCCAAATCAAAGTATGTATGTTTTTTACATGTATAGAACAAAAGATTTGGAAAGATATACACCAGACTGTTAAATGTGGTTTCTCTTCAGGGGGGTGGGGAAGGGACCCCAGAGGGGTTTTATAGGGGCCTTTCTTTTTTTTTTTTTCCATTTTGTTCTGTTTGAATTTTTTGTAAGTATGTATTACTTTTGTAATCAGAATTTTTAGAAAGTATTTTACTGATTTAAAGGCTTAGGCATGTTCAGACGCCTGCAAAACTACTTATCACTCAGCTTTAGTTTTTCTAATCCAAGAAGGCAGGGCAGTTAACCTTTTTGGTGCCAATGTGAAATGTAAATGGTTTTGTTTTTCCTGCTTTGTGGATGACAACTATTTCTGAGTGGTAGTTTTTTGACAGGTAGACCATGTCTTCTTATCTTGTTTCAAAATAAATATTTCTGATTTTGTAAAATGAAATATAAAATATGTCTCAGATCTTCCAATTAATTAGTAAGGATTCATCCTTAATCCTTGCTAGTTTAAGCCTGCCTAAGTCACTTTACTAAAAGATCTTTGTTAACCCAGTATCTTAAACATCTGTCAGCTTACGTAGGTAAAAGTAGAAGCATGTTTGTACACTGCTTGTAGTTATAGTGACAGCTTTCTATGTTGAGATTCTCATATCATCTTGTATCTTAAAGTTTCATGTGAGTTTCTACCGTTAGGATGATTAAGATGTATATAGGACAAAATGTTAAGTCTTTCCTCTACCTACATTTGTTTTCCTGACTAGTAATTGTAGTAGATACTTCTGAAATAAATGTTCTCTCAAGATCCTTAAAATCTCTTGGAAATTATAAAAATATTGGCAAGAAAAGAAGAATAGTTGTTTAAATGTTTTTTAAAAACACTTGAATAAGAGTCAGTAGGGTATAAATTAGAAGTTTAAAAATGCTTCATAGAACATCCAGGGTTTATATTACAAGATTCTCGCAACAAAACTATTGTAGAGGTGAGTAAGGCATGTTAGTACAGAAAAAAGTTTGAGAGTAAAACTGTAAAAAATTATATTTTTGTTGTACTTTCTAAGAGAAAGAGTATTATTATGTTCTCCTAACTTCTGTTGATTACTACTTTAAGTGATATTCATTTAAAACATAGCAAATTTATTTTATTTATTTTTCTTTTTGAGGTTGGGTTTTGCTCTATTGCCCAGGCTGGAGTGCAGTGGCGTGATCTTGGCTCATTGCACCCTTCACCTCCCGGGTTCAAGGGATTCTCCTGCCTCAGTTTCCTGAGTAGCTGGGATTACAAGTGAGCGCCACCATGCCTGACTAATTTTTGTATTTTTAGTAGAGACAGGGTTTCACCAGGCTGGTCTCAAACTCCTGACCTCAGGAGATCCGTATGCCTTGACCTCCCAAAGTGCTGGGATTATAGGCTTGAGCCACCATGCCTGGCCAAAACGTTGCAAATTTAAATGAGAGTTTTAAAAATTAAATAATGATGACCCTGTTTCTGTTTTAGTATATAAATCCTCAGTTCTTCACCTTTGCACTGTCTGCCACCTAGTTTGGTTATATAGTCATTAACTTGAATTTGATCTGTATAGTCTAGACTTTAAGTTTACATTTAAAGTGTTCTACAAGGGGAGAAAAGTGTTAAAAATTTTTAAATATGTTTTCCAGGACACTTCAGCTCCAAGTCAGTTAGGTAGTTCAATCCAGTTGTTAGCCAAGGACTCGAGGACTAAATTGTTTTAACATAAGGCTTTTCCTGTTCTGGGAGCCACACTTCATTAAAATTCTTCTTCTAAAACTTGTGTGTTTAGAGTTAAGCAAGGCTTTTTTTTCCCCTCTCCATGAGTTGTGAAATTTAATGCACAACGCTGATGTGGCTAACAAGTTTATTTTAAGAATTGTTTAGAAATGCTGTTGCTTCAGGTTCTTAAAATCACTCAGCACTCCAACTTCTAATCAAATTTTTGGAGACTTACCAGCATTTGTCTGTGTTTGAACTATAAAAAGCACTGGATCTTTTCCATCTAATTCTGCAAAAATTGATCATTTGCAAAGTCAAAACTATAACCATATCCAAATCTTTTCCCCCTCCCAAGAGTTCTCAGTGTCTACATGTAGACGTTCCTTTTCTGTATAAAGTTCACTCTAGAATTTCAAGTCACCACTTAATTTTACATTTGAGGCATGCAAAGATTCCAGTTGTTTTGTAGTAAGTACTTATCTTTATTTGTAATAATTTAGTCTGCTGATCAAAAGCATTGTCTTTTTTTTTCTTTTTTTAAAAACATTTATTTACAGGATAAGCTGTCTCATTTAAGCATTGTCTTAATTCTTGAGAAATGGTTTTAGAATTTACAAACTAAATGCCAGTTTATTAATTAATGACTTTATATTGCCTTTCCTGCTATATTTGTTTTTTCCCGTTTCTTTGATTATGGGCTAAGGCAGGGTAGAGTGGGTGTAGTGAGTGTATCTAATGTGATTTGGCCCTGTGTCTTATGATAGTTTGTTATTTTTGTTGTTATATTATTTACATTTCAGTACTTGTTTTTCCTGTTTTCATTGTAGTGGATGAAATTTGTACTTTGAACTATGAATGGAGACTACCACCCCAGCATTAGTTTCATATATACACCCTTTAAACCCGAATTACTGTTTTAATTCCTGATTACGTAGGTGTTGAATGGGGAAAGGGGCTAAGGAGGTGGGAGAAGTGGGATAGGTTATATATCATTGCCATTAGAGAAATAAGAAAATGGAAAGGAATATTCGACATAGTTCTTTTTAGCCAAATCTACTTGTTAAAAAAGGGGTAGCAATTTCTTCATCTGTGAAAGGAGAATAATACCTATCTTACAAGGTTGCGAGAGCTCAAGGAGACCATGTCTGTAAAGTTCCTGCTGTAAATATGAACTCCCATCCTAACATCCTTTTCCCTCTCTGTGGCTTTGTCTTGACCTGGAAATTGGGGCTAAAACTTAGAAAAACTTCTTACATGATAACTCTTTTCACTGATGCTTACTCATATTTTTTGGTGTTTCTCATAGTTAAGATATAAATCACAATAAATAAATAGGTCAATACAAATGTTAGCCAGGCATGGTGGCACATGCCTGTGGTCTCAGCTACTCTGGAGGCTGAGGCAGGAGGATCACTTGAGCCCATGAGTTTGAGGCAGCAGTGAGCTATGTTTGTGCCACTGTACTCCAGTCTGGGTGACAGGGTGAGACCCTATCTCTAAATAAATAGGTCAAAACCCTAAAAATATTTAAATTCTTTTTTAAAACTTGAAAAAAGTTACTCTCAAATTTAGTTGAGCTTTCCTAAGAGAAACAATTGGCTTTTTCCCACTTTAATAATCATTTTCAGCTTGACTCACACAGTTAACACAATGTGAATTTAATTTCTTCCTCAGCATAACAGAATTATAGAATAGAATGACAGCTGGAAGTGATCTTAGAGAGAGTATCCAATTCCTCTCTCTCATTTTACAGGTGAGGCAACTGAGGCTTAAAGCTGATGTAATTTGTGCAAAGGTTATAGCTAATTAGTGGCAGAGCCCTGACTGGGACATAGTTTGAAGGTGAAAAACTTCACCAGGCTACCTTTCTTGAAATAACTCAAATGTTTATTGTTTTCAACTATTCTTTTATTCTTTCCACTAAAGCATAACTTTTTTTTTTTTTTTTTGAGACAGAGTCTCACTCTGTCACCAGGCTGAGAGTGCAGTGGCGTGATCTCGGCTCACTGCAGCCTCTACCTCCCGGGTTCAAGTGATTCTCCTGCCTCAACCTCCCGAGTAGCTGGGACTACAGGCAAGTGCCACCATGCCCAGCTAATTTTTGTATTTTTTAGTAGAGACGGGGTTTCACCATGTTGGCCAGGATGTTCTCGATCTCTTGACCTCGTGATCCCCCCACCTTGGCCTCCCAAAGTGCTGGGATTACAGGAATGAGCCACTGTGCCCAGCCCCCCCCTCCTTTTTTTTTCTTAGATGGAGTCTTGCTGTGTCTCCAGGCTGGAGTGCAGTGGCGTGATCTCGACTCACTGCAACCTCTGCCTCCCGGGTTCAAGCGATTCTCCTGCCTCAGCCTCTCGAGTAGCTGGGACTACAGGTGTGCGCCACCACACCTAGCTAATTTTTGTATTTTTAGTAGAGACGGGGTTTCACCATGTTGGCCAGGATGGTCTCAATCTCTTGACCTTGTGATCCACCCGCCTCAGCCTCCCAAAGTGCTGGGATTACACAGGTGTGAGCCACCGCGCCCAGCCTCTACCATAACTTTCACTACATATTAAATGACACTTTATAACTAATATAATAGGACAATCATAAATACACATACAGCCTGCCCTTCATATCTGCAGGCTTTGAATCCATGGATTCGACCAAGGAGGAATTGAAAATACTGAGGAAAAAACAATTTTAAAAAATTCAAAATAATACAAGGAAAAAGCCAAAATTGTTATGCTGTTGTTAAACAACAGTATAACAACTATTTACATAGCATTAAGGTTGGTGAAAAAGTGCTATTATTTTTTAATCAACCTAGTACATTGTATTAGGTATTAAAGTAATCTAGTCATGATTTAAAGTATATGATGCCAGCCTGGACAAATGGCAAAACCCTGTCTCTACAAAAAATACAAAAATTAGCTGGGCATGGTGGTGTGTGCCTATAGTCCCAGCTACTCTGGAGGCTGAGGTGGGAGGATCACTTGAGTCTGGGAGGCAGAGGCTACAGTGAACTATGATCATGGCACTGCACTCCATCCTGGGTGACAGTGCGAGACCTCTCAAAATAAATAATGTGATGAAGATGTGCATACGTTATATGCAAATACTAATACTTTTTTTTTTTTTTTTTTTTTTTGAGACGGAGGCTCCCTCCATCGCCAGGGTGGAGTGCAGTGGTGCCATCTCATCTCACTGCAACCTCCCCCTCTTGAGTTCAAGCAATTCTCTTTCCTCTGTCTCCCAAGCAGCTGGAACTACAGGCATGCTCCACAATGCCCCACTAATTTTTTTTTTTATTTTTAGTAGAGCTGGGGTTTCACCATGTTGGCCAGGCTAGTCTCCAACTCCTGACCGCAAGTGATCCACCTCCCAAAGTGCTGGGATTATAGGCATGAGCAACCATGCCCGGCCTCAGCAACCATGCCCGGCCTCTTTTTTTTTTTTTTCTTTTTTTTTTTGAGGCAGAGTCTCCATCTCTCACCCAGGCTGGAGTGCAGTGGCACCACCTTAGCTCACTGTAGCCTCCTCCACCTGAGTTCAAGGGATTCTCAGGTCTAGCCACCCAAATAGCTGGAATTATAAGCAGCGCCCGCCACCACACGTGGCTAATTTTTATATTTTTTAGTAACGAGTTTTGCTGTGTTGGCCAGGCTGGTCACAAACTCCTGATCTCAGTTGATCTGCCTGCCGCAGCCTCACAAAGTGCTGGGATTACAGGCGTGAACCACTACCACCCAGCCTTATGTCATTTTATCTAAGGGACTTAAGCATCCTCAGGTCCTAGGGGGTCATGGAACCAACACTCCATGGATAGCAAGAGACAATTGTTAACTTCAAGTTAGACAAATGGTGTTGGGCGTGGTGGCTCGTGCCTGTAATCCTGACACTTTGGGAGGCTGAAGCAGGTGGATCACCTGAAGTCAGGAGCTTGAGACCAGCCTGGCCAACATGGTGAAACCCTGTCTCTACAAAAATACAAAAATAGCTGGGTATGGTGGCACATGCCTGTAGTCCCAGCTACTCAAGCGACTGAGGCAGAAGAATCACTTAACCTGGGAGGCAGAGGTTGCAGTGAGCCAAGTTGGCACCACCACACCAGCCTGGGTGATAGTGAGGCTCCGTCTCAAAAACAAAACAAAATTAGACAAATGCTACATTAATGTTTGAGTGGTAAGATTCTAGTTTGAAGTCTGAAATTTGCAGATACACCTATAGATTTCTGGAGTTTATCACTTATTCTGTATCAGTGTAATATTTTTAATTACTATATATTTTACCATTTTTTCTGTAGTTGGTAAGACATTTGCATTTTTGATTTGACGTAACAAAGGTTTTAATGTAATTTATGTTAGATTTTGCATTTTTTTCATTGCTGTTATACTTTAAACCTGACTGAATGACTGATCTCATTGTATTAGCATTGTGAATAATCGTGAAATGTTTTGAGACAGAGTACTATATTTGTGAATATAACTATGGCTTTTTTCACTTAGTAAGAACCTTTCTATCAGTGTGGAAAACTAAGAAAATTGCTTTCTGCTGTATAATATGATACTCATTGTAGATTAAAGCTTATTTTTCTGTGAATAAAACTTATTCAATAAAATACTATTCTTTAAAATTATATCTTACTACTTTGTATTTGTTTCACTTTCTTAGAAAAAATAAAATCATCCTCTCAAAAATACTGCAATGTAACCTCCTAAATATATCTTATGCCATTGTACATAGGCATAAGGTACACATTAGGTCATGCCATGTTTTTAAAGAAAAGACATCAGTTTTAACATTAGTTAATGGAACTCTGTAAGTGCATGAAAGGTCAGTTTTTAAAATGTATAATATATGAGCAATAGTATAACACCCCCTCCCCCAAAAATTATGCTTGGTTGTTTCAGGAGATAGCATAGCCACTGTAACAAAACTTGAACAGTCAAGTAGCAATGAACGTAAAAAACCACTGCCCCTTTGAGGCAGGCAGCAAGGAAGGATGTTTGTGAGTTTGTAGAAGCAACTGCCAGTTTTAGAAGCTGCAAGCAATCTGGTGGGATAAAGAATGAGGGAATAAAGAATCTTTTGGCAGAAAGATTTTTTTTTTTAGATGGAGTCTCACTCTGTCTTGCAGGCTGGAGGGCAGTGGCGCTATCTCTACTCACTGCAACCTCCACCTCCAGGCTCAAGTGATTTTCCTGCCTCAGCCTCCCAAGTAGCCGGGATTACAGGCATCCACGGCCACACTTGCTATTTTCTTTTTTTTTTTTTCTGATACGGATTCTTGGCTCTGTTGCTCAGGCTGGAGTGCAGTGGCGTGATCTCAGCTCATTGCAACCTCTTCCTCCCAGGTTCAAGCCATTCTTCTGTCTCACCCTCCCGAGTAGCTGGGATTACAGGCACACACAACCATGCGCAGCTATTTTTGTATTTTTAGTAGAGACAGGGTATCACCATGTTGACGAGGCTGGTCTTGAACTCCCGACCTCAGGTGGTCCACCTGCCTCAGCCTCCGAAAGTGCTGGGATTACAGGCGTGAGCCACTGCACCTAGCCTAATTTTTGTATTTTTAGTAGAGACGGGGTTTCACCATGTTGACCAGGCTGGTTTCGAACTCCTAACCTCAAATGATCCGCCCATCTTGGCCTCCCAAAGTTCTGGGATTACAGGCATGAGCCACTGTGTCTGGCCTGAAAGAAATTTAGAAGTGGTCCTCTTTCCGCCATCTTTCCGTGCCGCCACAATGGTGCGCATGAATGTCCTGGCTGATGCTCTCAAGAGTACCAACAATGCCGAAAAGAGAGGCAAACGCCAGGTGCTTATTAGGCCGTGCTCCAAAGTCATCGTCTGGTTTCTCACTGTGATGATGAAGCATGGTTACATTGGCGAATTTGAAATCATTGATGATCACAGAGCTGGGAAAATTGTTGTGAACCTCACAGGCAGGCTAAACAAGTGTGGTGTGATCAGCCCCAGATTTGATGTGCAACTCAAAGATCTAGAAAAATGGCAGAATAATCTGCTTCCGTCCCGCCAGTTTGGTTTCATTGTATTGACAACCTCAGCTGGCATCATGGACCATGAAGAAGCAAGACGAAAACACACAGGAGGGAAAATCCTGGGATTCTTTTTCTAGGGATGTAATACATATATTTACAAATCAAATGCCTCATGGACTCTGGTGCTTCTAAAAAAAAAAAAAAAAAATTTAGAAGTATTTCAAGTGGTTATTCCCTTGCCCCTTCCTGCTCACAGTGGAGATTCCTGAATCAAGAGTTGTATTTCTGCTAGGCGCGGTGGCTCACACCTCCAATCCCAGCACTTTGGGAGGCCAAGGCAGGCAGATTACCTGAGGTTGGGAGTTTGAGACCAGCCTGACCAGAATGGAGAAACACTGTCTCTACTAAAAATACAAAATTAGCCAGGCATGGTGGCACATGCCTGTAATCTCAGCTACTCAGGAGGCTGAGGCAAAAGAATCACTTGAACCCGGGAGGCAGAGTGGTGAGGCGAGATCATGCCGTTGCACTCCAGCCTGGGCAACAAGAGTGAAATTCTGTCACAAAAAATAAATAACATAAATTTGCAAGACCCCGTCTCCCTCAGCCCAGACCAATCCCTTAAAAAAAAAAAGTTATATTTCAGGCTCAGTCTATGTAGGGACTGGTTATCTTTTTTGTTGTTGGTGTTATTTTTGTCGGTGTTATCCCTGTCATCTGAGATAAACCCTAATAACCACGTCTTTTCATTTTTTTTTTTTTTTTCGAGACGGAGTCTTACTCTGTTGCCCAGGCTGGAGTGCAGTGGCGCAATCTTGGCTCACTGCCCAGCCTCCATGCCCAGCTAATTAATAACCATGTCTTAAACACAGTCCATATTTTTTCTTACGTATCAACTAAACTTAATATTGAAGATGTGAGTTTTCAAAGCTTTCTATTACAGAAAATTTTTAACTTACACAAAAGTAGAAAGCATAGTAACTCCATGATATTCATCTCAACAATTTAACATTTTGTCAGTCTTGTTTCATCTAGCAGTCCTTCCACTTACTCACCCAATACTCCAAAGTAAATTCTAGACATAATGTCATTTCTCCTGTAATTACCTCGTTATGTATATATGTATTTATTTATTTAGAGATGGAGTTTCGCTCTTGTTGCCCAGGCTTGAGTGCAATGGCGAGATTTCGGCTCACTACAACCTCCGCCTCCCGGGTTCCAGCGATTCTCCTTCCTCAGCCTCCCAAGTAGCTGGGATTACCGGCATGTGCCACCACACCTGGCTAACTTTGTGTTTTTAGTAGAGACGGGGTTTCACCAAGTTGGCCAGGCTGGTCTCGAACTCCTAACCTCAGGTGATCCACCCACCTCAGCCTCCTAAAGTTCTGGGATTAGAGGTGTAAGCCACTGTGCCCAGCCTTTTTAATGTTTTATAGAGATGGGGTTTCACCATGTTGCCCAGTCTGGTCTTGAACTCCTGGGCTCAAGCGATCTGCCCGTCTCAGCCTCCCAAAGTGCTGGGATTACAGACGTGAGGCACTGCCTTTAGCCTTGTTATGTATTTCTAATGGATAAAAAGAAATTTGCATAAATGCGTGAATTTTTAAGTCACCACTATTATTGCTGAATTTTAGTATACATTTAAACAACAATTAAAATCAACTTTATGTCCCCATTTTTCCTTATTTGAAAATTAAGGGAAATAAAACCCCTCATAACAAATACTATTATTTCAGGGGCCGGGCGCGGTGGCTCACGCCTGTAATCCCAGCACTTTGGGAGGCCGAGGTGGGTGGATCACGAGGTCAAGAGATCGAGACCATCCTGGTCAACATGGTGAAACCCCGTCTCTACTAAAACTACAAAAAATCAGCTGGGCATGGTGGCGCGTGCCCGTAATCCCAGCTACTCAGGAGACTGAGGCAGGAGAATTGCCTGAACCCAGGAGGCGGAGGTTGTGGTGAGCCGAGATCGCGCCATTGCACTCCAGCCTGGGTAACAAGAGCTAAACTCTGTCTCAAAAAAAAAAAAAAAAAAAAAAACTATTATTTCAAAAATGCTTTAAACCAAGTTTTCACTATTTCATGTGGTAACTTGCTTATAAATTGTAGAATAAATATGGTATTTATTAAAATTAGTAGACTAACTGCATGGTATATGGACATCTAGTGGTTTTCAAACTAAATTTGTTAGAAATTCAGATTCTTGGGCTCCACCTCAAACCTAGAATCAGAAACTAAGGGTGCAACCCAGCAACCTTTTAATAAGCCCTCTAGGTGGTATAGATGCCAGCTAAAGTTTGAAAAACACTGGAATATCATATGGGGTCTGACCTATAAATCAAATTGATGTAGATCTCTGCAAATGAATATCATCCCCACCTTTCTTTTCTCTATAACTAACTCATTGCTGGCCCAGCGTTGTATTTTCTCATATTACGAAATATAGAGGCATAAAATACAACATCTTATGAGTCTTTTCTGATTCTACTTTTCCAAAGAAAAAAATCTCTTGCATACACTTTGAACTTTGTAATGGGAATTTTTCTGCAACCCTTTCGCTGCTGAGTTCAACATAGCCCCACATCGCTCATTGCCATTACACTATCCTCCAGTTAAGCAATGAAAGAGTTAAGTATTTAAAGGCTCACTCGTTAGTGCTAGTGCAACAGCAACCAGTTGAGATGGTACGGAACAGACTTGCATTTCTAAAGAGAGCCAAAACTTCAGTGCAACGTGAGCCTTGAATTTGGAATGCTAGAATTTCAGAGTTGGAAGGAGTCAGCCTTCTAATTCATAATAATTAGCAGTTCTGAATTCTTTTTTCATTCTGAAATTTTAAAAGTAATTGTGCCACAAAGGAACCAAAGAAAACTTGCTGGACTCGGGTGGCTCATGCCTGTGATCCCAGCACTTTGGGGGCCAAGGTGGGAGGATCACTTGAGGTCAGGAGTTCCAGACCAGCCTGGCCAACAAGGTGAAACCCTGTCTGTACAAAAAAAAAAAATACAAAAATGAGCCCGCTGTGGTGGCAGACGCCTGTAGTCCCAGCTACTCCAGAGGCTGAGGCACAAGAATAGCTTGAACCCAGGAGGCGGAGGTTGCAGTGAGCCAAGATCGCGCCACTGCACTCCAGCCCAGGCAACAGAGTCAGACTGTTCCGTCTCAAAGAAACAAACAAAACAAAAGAAAACAACAGCAACAACAACAAAGCATTAGGCCACTAAAAATCTTCAGAGTTGTATAAATCCACATTCAGGCCAGGCGTGGTGGCTCATACCTGTAATCCCAGCACTTTGGGAGGCCAAAGGGGGTGAATCACCAGAGCCCTCAGGAGTTTGAGACTAGCCTGGGCAACATGACCAAACGCCATCTCTACCAAAAATACAAAAAATTAGCTGGGTGTTGTGACACATCCTTGTAGTCCCAGTTACTTGGGAGGCTCAGGTGGGAGGAAGGCTTGAGCCTGGGGAGGCGGAGGTTGCAGTGAGCTGAGATCCCACCACTGCACTCCAGCCTGGGTGACAGAGGGAGACCCTGTCTCAAAAACCAACAAAAAACGGCCAGGCGAGATGGCTCATGCCTGTAATCCCAACACTTTGGGAGGTTGAGGCGGGTGGATCACCTGAAGTCAAGAGTTCGAGACCAGCCTGATCAACATGGAGAAACCCTGTCTACTAAAAATAGAAAATTAGCCAGGCGTGATGGTGCATGCCTGTAATCCCAGCTACTCGGGAGGCTGAGGCAGGAGAATCACTTGAACCTGGGAGGCAGAGGTTGCCGTGAGCTGAGATTGTGCCATTGAACTCCGGCCTGGGCAACAAGAGCAAAACTCCGTCTCAAAACAAAACAAAACCGAACCAAAAAAATATTTAAAAATCCATGTTAATAGGTCTATGTTGGCCTCTATTGTGATCAAAATAAATTGTTTTAATTTTTCCATTTTTTTTCTTGTATGTATCTAGTACACAGACAAACGAAAAATCTTGAGATAGGTGAAGTTAGATGATAATAGTGGACTTAGTTTTCTTTCCTTTTTCCCCAAACCACTGATTTGCTTATATCAAGCACTTGCACAGTCTAGCCATTTTGCTTTGTATAAATTTGGTCTGTTTAGAGTTTTGTTGTGTTTTCGTGGTTTTTTTTTTTTTTTTTGTCTTATTCTGTTAAATTTGAGATTTCCAAGACTACATACACCATAATTAATGATGATCGCATAATAAATCTTTTGCATGGGCCTATACTTGTTAATTGTAGGCTTACGACTAAATATTGGAAGAATACTGGGTAAAAGTAAATACGGGCCCCTGGAGTGCTGGTACACCTTTAGTCTCAGCTACTTGGAAAGCTGAGTCAGGAAGATTGCTTGAGGCTGGGAGTTCAAGGCTATAGTATACTATTATTGCCCCTATGAATAGTCAGCGTACTCCAGCCTGGGCAACACAGTAAGACTCCATCTCCAAGAAAGAAAACAAAAACAAAGAATAAGAACCCAAGAGAAATCAAAACTGTTATTTTCTCCTTGTAATTTCCCAGAATTTAAATTTGCCAAGAAAGACTAGAATATACACTGTGCACGGTGGCTCATGCCTGTAATCTCAGCACTTTGGGAGGCTGAGGCAGGTGGATCACGAGGTCAGGAGTTCAAGACCAGCCTGGCCAATATGGTGAAACCCTGTCTCTACTAAAAATACAAAAAATTAGCTGGGCGTGGTGGCGGGCGCCTGTAGTCCCAGCTACTCAGGAAGCTGAGGCAGAGAATTGCTGGAACCTGGGAGGCAGAGGTTGCAGTGAGCCAAGTTCGTGCCACTGCACTCCAGCCTAGACAACAGAGCAAGACTCTGTCTCAAAAAAAAAATAACAAAAAAAAGACTAGTATATAATAAATTAAGATATGTATTTAAACAGTGATCTTGCTTCAAAATTTAATTTTTCTTACAATAGATCTTACTGTTCCAAAAATGTATTTTACATACAAAATTATTAATGTCTATTTGTTATGTGAACTTTTATTTCAAGAGTCAGTTTTGTGTGTGTGTTCTTTGATTTTTATGTTTTCAGTTTTTGTAAGTGATTTGGAAATGTTTCTTTAGCTTTTCCCCATTACTAGGTACTGAGGATTTCTTTTTTAATTCCACTAGCTTATATAAAGGGCTTTGCATTTTTGGCTAAGGCATAAAAAATGTATTTTCTCGTTAAATACTGGAATTTTGTTTGGCAGAGATTAGGCTCTGCTTCTGCCAGATTCCTGACAATTATATTGAGGAAGAAAGGCGAACACATGAGTATGTTCATGAACACCTAACTGGTGTTTCAGGGAAACTAGGATTAAAAACAAAAGATTCCAAATCTCCTCCCATAAAATTAATCTTCTGAAGTTGAGAAAAACTTAGTAAAAATTTTTTTTCATTAAACAAACATTATACATGAATTTCTCAGCAGAAATTTAAGAAAGGTCTGTGTTAATTATTAAGTAAAGAGAATGATCTAACGAATCTGGAAAAACCTGTTTTTCTTTCAACTAGTTTTTTTTGTTGTTATTTGATTACTAAAAAGAATGTACTCTGTGCTGTACCATTCTTGGTTTTCTGTTATAAATTTCGTATACCTTATATTTTTATGTGATCCATGATAAGGAAGTGAAAAAGTCCGGGCGGGTGGCTCATGCCTGTTATTCCAGCACTTTGGGAGGCTGAAGTGGGTGGATCCGTTGAGTCCAGGAGTTGAAGACCAGCCTGGGCAACATGGCGAAACCCCGTCTCTACAAAAAATAGAAAAGTTAGCCAGGCATGGTGGTATCAGCCTGTGGTCCCAGCTACTCAGGAGGCTGAGCTGGGAGGATCACTTGAACCCGGGAGGTCAAGGCTGCAGTGAGCCATGATTGTGCCACTGCACTCCAGCTTGAGTAACAGAGCAAGAGCCTGTCTCAAAAAAAAAAAAGAAAAAAGAAT